>NC_132882.1:41819662-42079662 GCF_030463535.1 Salminus brasiliensis
TCAACAGTTGGAGAGGTGTTCTTATCATGAAGTGTGTACCTCTTTTTCTCCAAACATAACAGACCATTTTCATCATCATCTTCATCAGCCCACAGGACTTTGGAAGTTCCTTTGAAAACGTCTGATGCCGGAAAGCTTTCCTTCTGATGACTTTTCCATGAAAGTGTTGCTGCACAGTAGAACAGTGCACCACCACTCCAGAGTCTGCGCAATCGTGATTTGCCTTTCTAGCAGTCATAGGTTTTCCTGGTCTTCCAGACCTCAGCTTGGCCTCCACTGTTCACTCGTTCACTCGTTCATGCTATTCTTGGATATTAATGTTATATTAATGTTTTGGGTTTTTTTACAGTTGTATTAGGACTTCTCTAATAAACATGTCTTCATTATTTACAACTTCCCACTAGTTATTGGAAAGCTGTGAAGCTGATATCCTACCCCCCTCAGTTGGCTCTGAGCTTTTGCTTTTGCTTATTCTGCTTAGATGCATAAACATGGCTTTGATTGAAATGTTCAGAATTCACACTTTCCACCGAATTTCTCCACTTGTTTGAATGAGCTATGAGGGAGAAATGATTAAAAAGTGCGAGTGAGGTGACGCGCCCTGGAGGCTACATGTTTATTTGTTTCCAAAGCCTATGCATTACCATTCACTAGAAGTCTCCAGTTTTCTTTAGCAGACCCTGCCAGCAAAGTCTCCAGTCTAAAAGCTGCTGTTCGCTCTGCATGGCAATTAGGCCCGATCTGCCTTCCTGAGTGGTCAGAAACAGGACCAAATGGTGCTGCCCCAAGAAAGGTCTTTAAATAGTCTCCTCCTTACCTCAGTTTCTCCTTACCCCAGTTATAAAGGGCATTATTCTAATTATTCTAAGTCTTTCAATTGATTTTTTTGTCCAGTTTTTCAGCAAAGTTCTTTAGTGCCCTCGGTCGCTAAAATGCAGTGTGAAACCCAAACGAACCAGTGAAACAAAACCATGAACCTTAGTTCAGAACTTGGACCTTGGAGCAATATTGACAACAATTTCCATCTTCTGTTAAACCTAATCAGACGTCCCCAGATAAAGCCAACTGCATGCAAACCAACGACTTCCAAATCCTCTTTCTCTGCCTCAGTCGAGTCCAATCACTACAACTCCCATAATCCTTTGTTCTCAACAGCCCATCAGTCAGAGGCAGCTTCTCAGATCTTCATCACTGGACTACTAACTATACCTGTATACAATCAAATCTGGACTGCAGAAGGCTGTTTGTATACCACGCAGTTTGTTGTTGCCCCTTGTTTTGCTATTGTCGTTCTCCCTTTCGTTTGTTAGCCTGATAGCTAGCTGATAGCTAGCTGATAGCTAGCTATATCCGTTCCTCGACCCCTGCCTGGTTTTTGGTTTTGCTTTTTTTTCTAATGCTCATGTGTAGGACACTCACTATTCTGTTTATGCACTTACTGACTGTTTTCGAGACAGTAGAGTTGAGTTATTCAACTCGTTGATTTGCGCTCCCATAAACCTGATTATTATTTAATAACCATAGAAAATTGCATCTAATTTCCTATTACTAATAACCTCAGACAGACGCACCGGACTCAGCCCAGGTCGAGGCCTAGACGAGACCAAGACCTCTCGTTCACGGTCCTGAGACCAAAGTGGAGCTTTTAGGCTCACATGGGGTCTTTAATGTTTTGAGCTCATCTACCACTGATTTTCCAAATAAGAACCTCATACCAACTGTGAAACATGGTGGTGGTAGTATAGGTGTGGGGTTGCTTTGCCATATCAGGACCTGGACATCTTGCTACCATTGAGGGAAGTACAAATTCTGCATCAATAGACCTGACAATCGCTGACAAAAAAAAAAGACAATCCAAAATGTGTGATTTTCTATTATTATTATTATTATTATTATTATTATTATTTTAATCTGAACTAATCTGAACTTTGAATCACTGGTTAGTCATGTCTGACTGTGCTCTCCTTGCTGGTGTGTGCATGGAGTGTGTGAGTGTGACTGTAGCTCTACTTGTGTTCTCTCACAGACGCACCAGACTCAGCTGAGGTCGAGGCCTAGACGAGACAGAGACCTCTCGTTCATGGTCCTGAGACCAAAGGTGGACTCGAGTACTACAACACTACAGGTTTCTTGGTCTTTCCAGACCCCAGCTTGACCTCCAGCATTCATTCACAGAGCTTCACTATGATTAATACCAGTAATGTTTGCATTAGATTTGATTAGAACTGATTCATTCTGGATCTTCTCCCATGCATTTGCCCATGTAGATAACACAGCATTGTTGTATTTACTCTCTCCACTTTATGAAATACACCTTCCTGGTAACTTCACCTTGCTGGTATACTGCTTTGCATTAGCTGTCCTGTAGCCTGTTTCATCAGTGGTCAGTTTCCGACCACAGAACTGTTCTTGGTGACTGGTTTGGCTCATAAAACTGCATAGGGGTTGCTATAAGTGGACTCTGGGGAGAAAAATGTGGAATACTTACTTTTAAAATAGAGCGAGACAGAAAGAGACAGAAAGAGAGAGAGAGAGTGAGAGCGAGAGAGAGAGAGAGAGGGAGATAGAGAGAGGTTGAGTCCCTACAGTCTAACAGTAGGTAAAGCTTTCCCATAGATTCTATTAAATTGAAAAGCCAGTGACGCAGAACAAAAACCTCTCGCCTGCAAACAACTATAACCTTTGATGAAATGACACTAATAGCAGAAACACACACACATACACACTCACACACACACACACACACACACACACACACTCACAGACTTCCTAATCTATACTAAAGCAGCCAGCCATCGCAGGCATACTCCATCCATACACTCTGCACACACATGTGCATACATTGCATACACACACACACACACACTCACACACACACATTGCCCACAGTTGCTAATGGGCTTCCCCGCTGCCCACTCACTCTCTGCTAATTCAGCATCCCACACCACCCTGCCCATCCTTCCAGGCCTCTGACAGCACATTAAGATTCATGGAGCGTGGCCTACAAAAACAACACGGCTGCTTCACAGCAACCGAATTGATCTCCGCTAGCTGCCTGGGAACGCTAGCATAACACTGTAAGAGGGGTTTTTAGTAGGGTAATAAAGCCAGGAGCGACTCGGAGCACTGCAGCCAGCGCCGTTCCCGCGAGACCGGCTGGTCTCTAAGGTTACCGAAGCGCTAGCCATGAAGGGCATTAAGAGTCAGCAGCTCCCAAATGGCCAGCGCTAAGCTAAGTTTCGCTGCTTCTTCTAATTGTGTGTCTTTTAAGCCTGAGTTTGTTTGGTGGTGGCTTCCTCAGTTTAGCATTGGAGCTGCAAAGCTAGTGTAGTTTTTGTAGTTTTGGTGAAGGACAATTTTCCTGTACCCCAAACGAGGTTGATCAGACAGTTTGGTAGATGAGAAATCCTACTCAAGGCCCCTGTTTGCTGATAACTGGATCATTGTGGTCAACCAGCTTGGTCTTGCTGGTTAGCATCCTTTTGCATGTTATGACCTGCTGCAAACATGATGCATAGACATGATGCATAGCCAGGCACCAGCCTCTAATCTAAAGTGGAGCTTTTAGGCTCACAGGGGCCTTTTATGTCTCGAGCTCATCTACTACTAATTTTCCAAATAAGATCCTCATACCAACTGTGAAACATGGTGGTGGTAGTATAGGTGTGGGACCTGGACATCTTGTTACCATTGAGGGAAGTCCGACAAGTCTGACAAACGCTGACAAAACCAAAAAGAAGAGAATCTAAAATGTGTGATTTATTAATATTATTATTATTATTTTAATCTGAACTGTTGAATCACTGGTTAGTCATGTCTGACTGTGCTCTCCTTGCTGGCGTGTGCATGTGTGAGTGTGACTGTAGCTCTACTTGTGTTCTCTCGCTGACCTCTGTGAAAGCCGGAGGCATATATGACCCCTCATTACTCACCCGGCACCTGCGCTTCTGGAAAATTCTCTAAACTAAGAGGTACAGAGGTCAGGGCCGGCCTGCTATTACCGGCCAGAAACCAGTCCCTCTCCCCTCTCCTCTCCTTACGCCTCCCCGCTTACCTGTAATTCTCGCTCTCCCTCCCCTCCACCGCCTCTCCGCCTGATGTGTGGACGCCATGCGTCACCAGACTTCTCCTCTTTATTCTTGTCCTCCTGATACCTCGGCTCCATTCTGGACCTTATTAACATGCTCTCTCTCTCTCTCTCTCTCTCTTGCTATCTTTTTCTTTTCTTCCCATCTGCTTCATCCCCTCAGAGGCACGGCCCGATAGTCCAGTGAGGTCACCGCCGGTTTTAATTGCGATTCTGTAAAAGGGATAGCGGGAGCTCTCCTGTGAGCAGATTCACAGACTGAGTGCTTCTTTGAAATCTCATTCTTGAGAAACAGAAGACAGTCCACATGTGGAAACGCCATGCTGCTTTGCCATCAGCGGCCGGAGGCTGAGAGAGCATAACTGACGGTGCTCCGGGTGAGTAGATGAACTGAGGACCTGGTGATTTCCTCCGTGCATGTCAGCTGCCCTGCGATGCCACGATCTACCTCCCAATAACTTCCACCACCAGGTTTGGTTCTCAGGTTTGAATGCCTGACCTTACCGTAATCCTCCAAACCTACACTGTATGGGCAAAAGTATTGGGACACCTGCTCACTCATTACTCACTCAATTCTTCCGAAATCAAGGGCACTACAAAGAGCTGATCCTGCTTTTGTTGGAGTAACTGTCTCCACTGTCCAGGGAAGAAGGCTTTCTACTACATTTTGGAGGAGCACCGCTGTGAGGATTTGATTGCATTCAGCGACGAAAGCTTTAGTGAGGTCAGGATGTTGGATGATGATCACCACCCCACCTCATCCCCGACTCCCTAACTTGTCCCAAAAGTATCGGCTGGAGCACCAACCATCATTCCAGAGAACACAGTTCTTCCACTGCTCCACAGCTCAATGCTGGGGGGCTTTATACCCTATACTGTAGCCCATATGTCTGGCACTTCTCTACAGGGACTAGACAAGCCGTGTGTCTGTTTGCACACCTGTGTCAGCAATGGGTGCAACCTAAAGTTGCTGAATGCATTCGTTAGAAGGGGTGTCCACAAACGCCATTTGGACGTTTATAGTGTAGCACTGGTCATTGAGTCTTTGGCTCATCTGACCATTAAAAATGCTCCTCAATGGCTCAGCTGCAGTGTAAAGTAATTATTGTGATTTAGCAGTTTCCTGTGGGTCTGATTTCCGAGCTTGAGCTCAGTAAGATATTGCAGATTTGACCACGGTACATTTCACCACAAGACCACAAATCTGGTTACTGCAGTCATTTGTGCTACACCTTGTGGTGTTTTTCATGCTGTAGTCTTTTGCTAAATCAAGGACACTCTATGTTCCTCTTGCAGATGTTTCCTGTAGTTCGAAGAGAGCTCTCCCGGACGCCTTAAAAGTAATACAGGCTCATTCGCTTTACTGCATTTACACTAATGCACATACCATTGAATCCTGGCGCAACCATTGAGTGATCCTGCTTCCATTAAAGGATCAATTATAACTGGAAATATGCATTACACACTTTTATAATGCACGTCTTCATTTGTCATTTGAAACAGGAATCAGCAAAACCTCAAGACCTTCAGACCTATCATGATATTTGAGCTTCAAAGTTCATAAAGTTAGAGGTGAAACATTTCTGTAATGTTTCAGGACGGATTTTGTTTACATTTAATAAAGACCCGAAGCCAAAGTTTCGGCATACTGCATGTGTAGACCTTAGTAACATCACAGACAACAGCTCGTAAACCCCTTTTCGTAGCAGTTTGGGGGGTTTTCACCCATTCCTCCTGCAGAAGACCTTTAGTTTTGGTTAGGCCTCTAGATTCTTGGTCCGTCTTCCAGTGTAAAACTAGCTTGAGAGGGACACTGGTGTTTTGGTGGTTCCTGGGTTGTTCCTGACCATTTTAACCTATTTGCTTTTAGCCGAGGGTCACAGTTTGGGTCTTCTTTCAGACCTTCCGTACCCTGCATGTACAGGGTACATGTGTCTTGCAGCTATACTAAAAGAAGGCTTACAGGTGTGCTGTTGGTTTACGAGTTGTATACGTCTATCCCACTTTTTCAGTTTATAAAAGTACACTGTTTAAATCACAATATTACTGCTTGAATAGTTTTTATACTACAAGAAAGGACAGTCCAGTATACAGCAGCATTTTAACGCTATCTCTAACTAAGGGTGGTATTTCCAAATTAGCAAAGGTGCCGAAAGTATTCACATTCATTAATCAGCTCAAAAGTGTCGATATTAAGGTTTAAAAGACTTCTATAGAAGCTGAAGCTCAACTGAAGCTTTTTACTCCAGTAAAAGTGTAAAAGTACTGGTTTCAGAACGACTTCAAGTAGAAAAGTAAAAGTAATGGAAGGAAAACAAAGGCCTGAAGCTTAGGCCGCGCCACAGGGGTCTATAGTGCACTACCCCTCTACACCTCCCCTCCCCAAAAACCCCTTTCTCTAAAAGCCAGAATGAGTATAATGCTCTTTAATAATATTAATATCTGATATTATAATGCTCTATTAAAATGTTGATGTTAAAAATGTTGGGCTGCACTAGGCTCCTGTTTCAGCTGCAGATCTGCCCATTGAAAATGAAGCATTTCAGTAATATCAGCTCTATTAAAGGAGCGTCTCTGTGCTCTACTGAGCATCAACATGAGCTTCATGGAGGAAAATATGAGAAGTCGTCGTCTAGAAGTTTTGTAAAGCTGCAGAAAGTCAGACTTCAGAGGCGTGTGATCAATAAGCTTTACTGGAGTGTAAATGTGGGGCTCAGTCGGGACGTTTCACTGCAGCTCTCTTCATACTAGACTGCAGACGTCTGCTGTGAGCTCGCTGGAGTGGGACGGGACGTGTGCAGGTGCGATGGATCGATGGATTGATGGATTACAAACCAATAGGGAGTCAGAATGGTAGATGTTTATACTTCTCATCCAATCACGATCAGATTCACACTTCCCGGAGGCGGATTTATTATTCTGGATAGAGTTTTTTTTTGGGGGGGGGTTGAAGGATGGCGAGGCGGAATGAAAACAAAGGGAATGAAATAGGAGAAACAAGGCTGTTTTTTTTAAATGTAAGGAGGAGAAAGTTTAGATAGTTGGGTGAAAATGTTGAAAGAAGTTGAAGTTAAAAGTGAAAAATAATTACACCAGTAATTATAAGTATTGATACCAACATTTCTACTTGAGTAATTGTACTTTGTTACTTTTGACACCTCTGCAGATTAGACCTGTGTCAGATTTCTGTTAGTATCTGCCCCGAGTGCATTTAAGAGAGCCACAGAGAGGGGGCGCTGTGGGAGCTCACTGTTTGGTGAAGCCACGCTCTGAAAGCAGGTGGGAAACAAACGAAGCCCACCGCATTTGGGAGTGAACGACGCGCTGAGGTCGTTTCAAAGGGGAAAATCAAGCAAACCTGGATGTCAAATGAGTCTGAAAACAGTGGAAAAGCCTCCTAAGACCTTTACCTCAAGCTCTGCGCTCTCAGGTATGAGGCTTCATCCTCTAAACCTGTGTGGTTTGAGCCTCAGTTAGCCGGAGCGCGGACTGTGCTGTGGGGTTTAGCCCGCTAGCTAACTCAGCTAGCTAAATGTAGCCGGTATAGCCGACTACGAGCCCAAACCCGGCAGGATTTACAGTCTCAGTTTGCCTGTCTGTTCCTCCCAGCACCAGTCGCTGGACTTCTCTCTCTCGGACACGAGTTTTTACGGTCAGCGCTTGTGTCGGTAGCTCGCTACTCTGGGGAGCTGGAGCTAGCTGAGCTAGCTGAGCAAAGGCTAGCTTAGCGAGTGGCTACAGGTCCAAAACCATGAGGAAAAACCTTCAAATTCAGCTTCTGTCCTTTCTAACAAGTCACTCGACCCGAGTCAGCTGAGTTTAAGTGTGTATAAGTGGGGTTTCAGGTCTGACAGAGGTCTGTGGTGAGCAGAGTAAGCTAATGCTAGATAGCTAACTAAGCTAATGCTAACCAGCGTCTCTCTCCTAGGTCTTGCAGTTGCTGTCAGACGGAGGATTTAACACTTGTTGATGGACAGAGGTGAATCTTCACCCTGTGAGCAAGCTGACCCGTGTGTGTGGTTATTTTTCAGTTTGGAAATAAGGCGGGTTGAGGTGGCACAGAAGAGGAGGTGCAGAGGTAACACCCGGCAGCCGACGATCCCCCATTGATACCGTATACTGTATTTCAGACTGTATGATGGTGTGAGAGGTCTGTATGAAGATATAAAGATATATATACTGTAATGAAATATAAAGAACGTAGCTCGCATCTTAGAGAGGCACTTACACTTTATTTCTGCACAAAGTCACATCTGTACAAAATCACATCTGCACAAAATCACATCTGTACTGGTTGGTGTGGCGCAACAGACAACACCACTACCTGCCACTGAGCTACCACACCATGTGGGAGACCAGGGTTCGATTCCCGGTCTGGGTGACTATGCTGAGCTACACCAATAAGAGTCCTTGGGCCAGACTCCTAACACTACGCTGACCCTCCTCTGTAATACGAGTAACCCTGTAAGTCGCTCTGGATAAGAGCGTCAGCTAAATGCCATAAATGTAAATGTAAATGTCGAAAATACATTTATACAGAGCTGTGTGTGTATCTTGCACATCCAGTCGACTACACACACACAATCATTTCCAGGTCCTACGAACCATTTCGTATTACAAACAATTTCTGTTCCTTTATAACTTAAAAGTCGTCAGGTATTGGATGTTAAAATATAAAAACTTAATTTAAATACTTAAATTGACATTCCAGGATTTTAAGGCTAACTAGCAGGTTCTACTTCTCTACAAATTCTGCTATTAATTCTTTGTTAAATGGCCATCCTGAGACAGAGGAGCCACAAATCCAACCAAAATTGATGAATAAATAATATATAGAAACTTTTTTTATTTTTTTATTCCTGATTCTTTAAAGCTGCCTTGATAGATAAACATTCAGGTTTGGTTTCACTGCTGTTCTGTTTTCTTGAAGCTTTTCCAGGCCTTTTTAATTCTTATATATATATAATGTATACGTCTTGCTATATTTTAAAATATATATATATATATATATATATATTATATTTAAAATATATATTAATTAAATAAAAGGGTCTGAAAAAGCTTAAAGAAAACAGTACAGCAGTGAAACCAAACTTGAACGTTTATTTATCAAATCAAGTGTGTGTGTGTATGTATGTATGTATGTATGTGTATATATATATATATATATATATATATATATATATATATATAGCACAGTATTGCATACTTTTCAAGCACCTCATACATAGCCAGTTATTCACATGTGTTCCTTTCACTTATAGGATAGGTTATATTATATTTACAATATTTTGTAAAAAATAAATTCATTCTTAGGTTTGAAATAAATGTCTCCCCACTGCATAAAACTTATAATATTATTTTAAGAAAGTTTCCAAAATGAAGAATGACAATTTAATTCCAGTTTTCCACAGATTTTTGATAGTGGAATCTGTAAGGCCATGGCAAAACCTTCAGCTTACGCCTCTTGAGGTAGTCCGTTGTGGATTTTGAGGTGGTTTAGGATCATTATCCTGCTGTAGAAGCTCATCCTCTTTTCACCTCCAGCTTTTTTACTGGTGTGAATTTACTGGTATTTCTTGTACACTGGCTGCAGCACAAGCCCAAAGTATAATCAGTCCACCACCAAAGCTTAACAGTTGGAAATGTGGTCTTCTCATGAATTCTGCACCCTTTTTTCTCCAGCGATACCTACCTTTGCTCATAGTGGCCACAACGTTCTAGTGCTTTAGTGTTTCTTTGAAAACGTCTGAAGCTAAATTTTATGGTGAGGACGCAAGAACGGTTTCCTTTCTTATGACTCTTCCATGAAGGCTGTATGTGTGCAGGAGTTGCTGCACAGTAGAACGGTGCACCACCCCTCCAGAGTCTGCTCAGTCTTCAGTGTGTGGTTCAGGATGCCCTGCAACAGAAGAAGTGTAGCCAGAAAGAAAAGTCCTTTTCTTCTGCGTCAGCGTGCGAGTCGATTCATGATTGAGGACACTTTCTTTCAGTTGCATTAGTGGCTTAGAGTATTACTTTCAGTCTATGGAGGCTTACACCCATTTTCTATCTATTCAAGATTATTGATGATCCTGCATTAGGGGTGAACTCAGGAAGGCTCGCACGAGATGCCACTTTTCTGCTGAGCCTTTCAGCCAGTACAAATTGAACGCTCTCCTTTTCTTCACACATTAGAGCACATAAGAAGATCAAATGTGGCCCGCAAATGGTTTGCTGCCGATGTCAGCAGTATTTACAGCTAATGTGTGAAGAAGGGGTCGACTAGGGGTTAAAGCATATGGGGAGAAGGAAAGAAAGTGACGTGCGCGTGGGCAAAAGTGTAAGGCTGAGGAACGTGTGGGACGTAGACTGGACAGTTATCCACCTGGTGATGGTGTTCAGACAGACCTAACTTTCGGGCATTTTCACACCTGTAGTTGGTTTGCTCTGGTCCGAATCCATTGACTTGGAGCGTTTTCCCTTTGGTTTGGTTTTTCAAGGAGTATTTTGAGGAGTATTGGTTTTGAGGAGTATTCCTGTGCACTACAACATGGAGCAGCGGCATCTGTTCAGAGCTGTAATAGTCTAATTATTTGGGCAGTACACCAGGTTAACAGCTGGTTAGGGGAGCCATTCACCTCAAACTTGCAGAGTACACCTGATAGTTGGGTTGGATCGAGGTCAGATCACGTTCATTTACATTTATGGCATTTAGCAGACGCTCTTATCCAGAGCGACTTACAAGGTTACTCATATTACAGAGGTGGGCCAATGTAGTGTTAGGAGTCTACTAGCTACTACTAGTAGACTAGCAGGTAGTGGTGTTATCTGTTGTACCACACCAACCACTACAGCACGTTCCCACCACAAACAAACCTTCCCAGAGTTCGATAGGGGTTGTTTTGGTCTGCATCCAAGTGTGATTACTGTGTTCACACCTGCCCGATGTAACCGGACTAAAAAGTGCAGGTACTAAACCGCTTAGAAAATATGGAAAGGGTTCAGTTAATTGTTTCTGTAGTTGACTGTGGTAGGGTTTAAATCAGTCTGTGAAATCCTTTTTTTCCAATGGACTTAATTTGTTTTGCAACCTGCAGCTGGCGCTCTCCCAGTGTCCCAGAGGATGGAGACCAGGGTCTACCACCTGAACCAAGAAATGATTGAGAAACTCATCCAAGACTCTTCCAAGGTAAGGACAGTGGTTCTGTGCCAATCAGTCAAACATCTAAAACCATCTGCCTGATATTGTATAGGTCTCGCGTGCTACCAAAACAGCTCTGCCCATTCGAGGCATGGTCGAGGGACCAAGACATTAGCAGCAGACCCTTTAAGTCCTGTAAGTTGTGATGGGGGGCCTCCATGGATCACATCAGTGTTGCCATTTCACTCCAGGCCTTCTGGAAGTCCCCTGTACTAAACCGACAGCACAGGTCTACTAGTCACAAATCACCACTGCAACAAGTATGATAGGACGTTGGATTTGTAAACTTGGCCAAGCCTGGCTTCCAGAGCTGATTAATTCACACTAGGATGACGGGCAAACCTTCGTAGCATGTCGTCTGAATTGCGGCAAAGGTGAGTCATGCTGATGTTGAACATTTTATTGAATGGTGAAAGGCAAAACACACCCTATAGTGTTCCATTAAGTCTAACGGAAGCGTAATTATCACATTACGCACAGTCTGAATTTTAATCATCTGTAATACGAGGTAAGCTGAATGTTTAGAAAGTGAAAGCAGGGCATTATGAAAATTATCTGCTGGGTGGAAATAGTGGAACCATTTTATACAGCATATTCTCAAATGCTTTTTAAAACTCTATTAAAAAAGCATTAAGCTTTTTTAATAGAGTTCTATAGCTTTTTTATAAGTATAATTTATATTAAGATGTAATAAATCTGACCTATTAGTCTTTAATACTTAACAGGTTAAAAGGTATCCTAGAATGGAAAACTGTGTCCTTTGGCATGGAACGGACAGAGTACATAAAGGTTACAATCTGTGAACCTCAAACACTGTAATTGGTGACAAAGTCCACTGTTGATTGAGCCGTCATTGTGTAGTAATATGCGTTTTCTCATTTCTGATCAAAGTGAAGTACAGTCATTGTGCGTGCTTTCGGAGACGGGCGGACAGGCGGGAGGCTTGCCACTAAGAAATATAGGTGGTTCTCCTCTTCTGTGTATGCAGCTTCCATTTCTACCATCTTTTGGCTTTAAAACATCGCAATGAGAGTGAACAGGGACATACTATCCACTCTTGTATACAGTCTATGGTCTTAGCTGATTCATGGTGTCCCGTAATCACCCCTTCAGTGCCATCTGTGCATTTGATTGCCTAGGTGGAGTCCCTTCCCTTTACCCAAAGCCACTGACTGCTTTTGTTCGACACCCTGTGAAAGATCCTCCACTGCTTGCTCTCTCAGCGTACTTCCTACACTGGCCAGATCTTGACCTCAGGATCCCAGGATTCATGCTGTTTATGCCAAATTCTGTCTCCACTATCTGTGTGCCTCAGCAGAAATTGAGATTAATCAGGCAAGTCTATGTTTCTCAGGTTTTCTACTGTCCAGTGTTGGTGGGCCTGTGCTGAGCCGCTGCAGCCTCAGCTTTCTGTTCTTGGCTGACACGAGTGAAAGCCCAGTTGTAGCCAATCTACCTCAAAGTTGTTCATAGTGTTGTGCATTCTGAGATGTTTGACTCTTCCGACGCAATACCAGTACATCAACTTTGCGTATCGGCTGTTACCGGATCCCGCACCATTTGTTGAATTAATAAGCCATATACCTCGCCACGTGGGAGAGACTTCAGGGCTGGCTTTAACATTACTTTTCTAACTTTGGATAAACTTTGGATAAATATGAAAGACCATCTGTGGCAGTGACGTCATTACACCTTCCCCTCGCCCTCAGCTGTCCTCGATTACAGGCGCAGGTTTAGTTCTGGTGTCTTTTTGTTGCTGAAAAACGGCAGAAACAGCAAAGCTGTGGCTTTTTAAAACAGCGGCGGGGGATTTAACTCTGGAATTTACTGATTTTCTGTGAAAAGTCAGGTAATTTGTGGATTTTGGACACTTCTGGGCCTCAGAACAGACTGGGACTGATCTCCGATTCTAGTATCGCATCAGTGCATCCCTACTTTATACACCTCCAGCCCATGTTGCCAATATTTATCTCTCTCTCTCTCTCGTCTGTCTGTCTGTCAGTTTGTATGTATGTGTGTGTCAGCTATCGGTGCAACTTTAGAAAAAGGAGCTTATGCATTTAGGAGGGGTGTCCACAAACATTTGGTCCACAAACATGTAGTGTACTCAGACCAGCCTGCCTGACTCCATCAATCATGCCACACTCAGTGAGACCATATTCCCCCCAGTCTAATTACCTGAAGCTGCTGGCCGGCTCGTATCTGCAGGATATGTGTTGCCCTGCTGCCACGCAATTGGATGATTAGATAATTGCATGAATGCGTACATGCTCGCATGTCTTCCTAATAAATAGCTTGATGAGTGTATAAATATAAACATGACTTCACCCAGACTTCCAGCCTTCAAGACCGGATCTCTTAAGACCGTAAGGGCAGTCATCCAACCTCCTGTTTGAACTTCCCACTTAAGAGCATTTGCATTAGCAATTTCTGAGACGGGCCGCTACCTAAATATACACAGTGCTTTGAATAGAAGCACCTTTTAATCTGGTTACGTAAGCGATTGGCTGCGCACCCAATTATAAATACAGCATAACACTTGTGCTGTGACAGTTGGTGTGTAGGAGGAGGTTTTGAGGGGAAAGCCCATAGAGGTCAGAGTGTGTGTGTGTGTGTGTGTGTGTGTGTGTGTGTGTGTGTGTGTGTGTGTGTGTGTGGGTATGTCTTGCCTCTCTCATACACTTGCACTTCACTTCATATTACAGCATTTGTCAGTCTTTCTTTGAACTTGTTTCAGTGTGCTGACGCCTGCAGAGACCAACAGCCGTTAACTGAGCTAAATGGAAGGGAAGCTAAGACTGTGTGTGTGTGTGTGTGTGTTTGTGTTTGCTGCTGTTTTCTACGGAGCTACGCTAGTGACATCCCACAGAAATAAAACTTAGGAAGATCCTAAGGAAAAACTCTTTTTAATACCCTTAATTTCAGAAGAAACCCTGAACGTGCAGGTGTCCCAATACTTTTGTCCATGTAGTTTTAAACAGTTGCAACTCCTGACTTTTTTTTTTTGTATTACTTTACTTAGTGGGAACGAGATCCTAAATTGTGGCCAAGACTTATTAAGACAAGATCTCGTTCCCATGCTTCACTAAGTTGTGGGAACAAGATCTTAAGTCATGGCCGTGAGTTATTAAGGCGTGGGAATGGGATCTTGTCTTACTTAAGTCACCCTAGGATCTCGTTCCCACGAACGCCATGATAGTCTAAAAAAAAAAAAGTATATTGCCCAGCTCCAGCTGCCAGTATAAAAACATATGAAACAAATATTAATTAACTGAATTGATTTTTGCAAATGCAAAAACAAAAATCACAGTAATATAAAATAATCATCCCTTGGCTTGATTTGAAGGTTTGGTACTCTCCCTTTGGACAGTGGGTTATGTTTTTTTTTTTTTTTTATTCCCTTCTATATTGCTCTTTTACTGCATTTTTGCCAAATGTCTTTCCTGTCCGGTGTAGACCAGAGGAGGCTAGGTTCCCATTTCAGCCTTGGTTGTTCTACTCGCCACGGTCAGCACTGGCCTGCTCAAAAGAGGCTTGAACCTTACTTGCTAAATTTGAACTCGCTGAAGCTTGGCTGCCGGAAGACGTACGAACCCAGGACCGATTCTGGCTAGTTTTGGGGGAGGGGCTCGTTATTGTGAAATTAGTGAAAGTAGTAGGACCTAGGTTCATTGGTTTTCAGCACTTTCTGCAGTCATGGTGTTTCACCATGCAGGAAACCCTGCAAACGAGGAGGCATTCTCACAGGAGAGAGTTTTTAGTCCTGCAGGCAATACCCCCAGCGAACCCCAGACCGCTGATTTCAGGAGAATCAGAGGTTGGTGCTTTTACAGTGGCTTTTACACTTGACCAAACGTACCGAACTCTCGGAGCAAGCGCTCCCAGGTCTGTAAACAATACCCTAGGGTGAAAACTCTAAGTCTATGGCCCTGTTCACACCTGCTGTTTCCATCTGTCCTAAGTGATCTGATCACGAGTGGACAGCGAGAAGTAAAGTTACACCTGGCATTAACATGGGTCTTAAATGCGTCTCCAGGGACCACTTATGAGGGGTCTTAAATGTAGGAAGGGTACTGCACATGCTTCACAGTGCATGTGTTGTCAGACAACCCCCCTGGCGTCCCCTTGCTAACACTTTGATCACATGACCTGTTAACTCGCCTGCCAGTGCTGCCCAGTTGTCTAGGTAGTCCTTGGGATACACATTGGGATGCTTTAGCTCAATTTACATGACAAAATCGATCAAGCTGGTTAGGCCATTTGAGCAGCGGAGCTCTTGACCAGCGTAGGGTATAATTTCATTTGAGTTGGATGGTTTAGCTAGTCTACAAGTATGAGCAGCCTTACCAGGATAGACCTTGAGAATGATGAAGCTTCACCAAAATCAGATGCAGTGTACGCTATGCTGGTCAAGACCTGGTTCCCAGCTGGTTTACTAGCATGGGGTATGTTTTATCCCCTTGCCACTGTCGCCATCGGCTTTCTCAAAAGAGCCTCAGACCCCTCTTCTCATCCCTGTAAAGCTGCTTTATGACATTTGTTGTAAAAAGCACTGTTTAATTTGAATATACAAACACCCTGCTTTGCTTTGTCCATCTTGGACTAACCTTGTCCCACAGTGGAGTGTACTTGGGAAATATCACCTTGGTCTTTTGTGGGCTCAAGTACAGAAACAGAGAGACTCCTGGCAAAAGAAGTGAATGGCCTTTGTGTTTGGTCTGGCAAGCGTTGGCAGAATTCACACCCGAAGGGTTTTGGGGTCACTTGGGGTCGTTTACGATTCCCAGAGTAGAATATTAAAAAGGTTTGAATGATTTAGGAGTGTTATATTAAACATCCGTACCAGCCCTGATGTCCAACCCACGCTGAAATGATGTGGGGAAAGAGCGAGCCATCTGCCCACCCAGAGAGACCAGGGCAGATTGTGCTCTTTCAGGCTCTGGCTGCTGATGGCAAACAGAGGTTTTGAATCTGCAACCCTACATACAGCTTGCTGGCATGGCTGGTTGGACAAACTAACAGATGGACAACAGATAGACGAGGTAGTTTGCTAGCTTTTGGTAATGCTGCTCAGTAGTTAGAGATTGCTCACCAAGTTTCTCATGGCGGAAAACAGGGAGTCCTACAGTTTTAGATCCTCTAAACATGTGATTTGAGCCTCAGTTAGCTAAAACATGATCTGTGCTGTGGTGTTTAGCATGCTATAGCTAAATTAACTAAGCCTAACTAGCCGGCAATGAGTCCAAACACAGCAGAACCGGCCTCTCGTTTTACACCAGTAGCTCGCACTAGTAGTGGTGGTCAGACTGACAGTTTACACTCATTAACTGATTGATTTAGGGTTGCACAGTGTTCATTTAGTATGTGACCTATCATGATAACTATGTTTTGGCTGATATTTTGTCAAAGAAATATTGTAATACTCTTATTGTCATTAAGAGCATTTTATGCCACTGATATAATGCTATTATAGTAGCATAATAATGCAGTTATTAACCTTTTAATGATTAAGAAAATTCAGATATTGGAATTGGAGTATTTATAAAACATCGACATACTGGTTCACATTAATATACTCTATGCTAAGTCTGTGTATTGTGAGATGCTGATAGTGTAATTATTTTGATGGGCCTATAGTTGTTGTTGTTGTTGTTGTTAGACTGATTGTTCAACATTAATTGGGTGAGAAACCTTGGGTGGTGTTATTAGTATTAGTGGTGGCTCAGCGCCGATTACAGCACCAGGCTATTGATGAAAGGCTTGTGGGTTCAATACCTAGGCTCGGCAAGCTGCTTGAGCAAGGCCCTTCAACCTCCCTGCTTTCCTGGCTGTGTGTGTGTGTGTGTGTGTGTGTGTGTGTGTGTGTGTGTGTGTATGTGTGTTTTTCCATCCAACACAAAAAACTAAGGTCTCCAACAAGTGATGGAAACTTGAAGCCCGCTAAACAGCACCATACCTGTAACCTGTCGTGGTTTGAGAAGTGTGTGTGTGTGTGTGTGATTACAAGGCAGAATCTTTCACACTGAGCGCCAAGGCCGTTTCCTCCAAGCCTGATTCGGCTGTTAGCTGCAGGCAGCTGGGTAAGGATGGGTCCTGGCCAGCAGGCTCCAGGCTTCCGGCTGATTTAAGGTACGACTGCCATCTAGTGATTAATAATAAAAAAAAAAAAAACATTTGAGAGGCTCAGCATGGGCAGACGGAGGGCACAGAAATGTAGGCCATGACGCAGCCATGAGACAGCAGCATGCTGAGACAGGGTGGATTAACCTTATTAAGCCTCCAGTGGCACAAACACCAGTTTCAGCTTATAGAAACAAACAGTGCAAATTTGTCTAAAGTAAATTTGAAGTTACGGGGGTGTTAAAAAACACGGTTTTGCAAATAGCTTTAGCTCTCCAGGACGCGTAGGCTTGAAGAGAGGGCGGAGCCATGTTAGCCTTGTGATTGGTCAGGGGTTTGCTGACGTAAACCTGACCCACTTTTAGGACCACCCATTCCAGGATGGCAATGCTGGTGAAATCCAGCAGACATTTGTTAGACCTTAGGAAGATACAAAGGGAGACATAATCATAAGACATACTGTGTATGTTCACACTGGGGGCCCTGAGGAGCCAGATTTAGGTTCCCAGGGGCTTTACTATGGAGTTGGTCCCCATTTCCGCTCTTTTGAGAGTGGCTTGCAATCTCTGTTCTAGTCAATCCCAGAGATTTTGGATGGGGCTGAGGTCAGGGCTCTGTACAGGTCAGTGAAGTTCTTCCACACCACGTTTGTCCAATCATGGCTTTATGGATCTTGCTTTGTGCACAGGGGCACAGTTAGTCAGTCATGTTGCAACAGAAAAGGGCCGTCCCCAAACTTTTTCCACAGAGTTGGCACAGTGCAGTCAGGTAACTCCTGTAACTCCAGCGTTCTCCTGGTATTCGCCAAACCTGGACTAGTCCATCCGTTCTTCCAGTAATGTATGTAGGAAAGGAAGGCTGCATGTCTAGGTGATTGACTTTATACACCTGTGTCAAATGGACTGAATGAAACACCAGTGATTAATACGTCTGACAATTCTTTTGTCCATATAGGGTAGGTTGTAAAAACAACATCTCATGGTTGATTTTACAAGTGAGTATCTCCTTAGGAGATGCGTTGGCATAGGGCGTAATGATGGAACAGCTCTATAATCATAAAGACTCTTAATGAGATTTTGTATTGTTTTTAACATCAATATCATGATACATTAGTTTTATTGCTATGCAGTAAGTAAATACCACTATCTAGGGTAGTCCCACTAAAATCTTAAATATAGCTTCTTTTTTTTTTAAATCCCTAAGCAATGCTGCAACTCAATAATTAGCCTATGTCGTACACATTAGGTCTCGTAAGAAGATATTTTCATAGAATTACTTCTATATGTTATTCTCACACTTTCCCTAACTATGTTAGTCATAATTAACATTAATTTCATAGGCCCTCAAATAGAACCCTGTGGGACGCCACATGATATGATAGCCAAACAATTTAAAAGTTTCTACAATGAATAAAAACCCTAAAAAATAGGGGTTAAGGATTTATTTATTTTTTTTGTCGCGACACTTTAATACAGTCCCATGTTTAAACGCAAGTAGCTTTTTTTAATAATTCATTATATACGTTTAATTTAGTAACTTTTTCTGTGCTGCAGCGTACGAGTAGTGAAATTACTGTCGAACAAAACTGAATCTTTAAAATCTAAAAGCTAGCATTTATATCCTTAAACACAGACACCATGTGAGCACAACCAGTTTATTAAGGAATTGAGTTTTGACTCAGCAGTACTAAACAGATTCCAACAGACGCAAACAATAGGTGTGTACTCGGGAGAAAAGGTTCAGGCTCATTATTTCTACGCGAGACAAACTTGATTTAAGAAGTGTGTGTGTGTGTGTGTATATGTCTCACAGGATGGATACAGTAGCAACAGCAGGCTTTCATTTAGACTTTAATACAGAAATAAAATTAAAATACAGAACAAACACAAACTCGCGTAGAAAACCAACATAAAGGTCAGGTCTCTGAAGATCTATTAAACATGCATCCATCCCACAAAAAAGGAAAGCTGTGTGTGCATGTTTTACACTGCAGCAGGATCTGTACTAAAAAAAACAAACAGACCAGCACAAAAAAGGTGCTTAAAATAAGCGATAGAAAATAAAATCCACTCTAAAAGTTATGAACCTCTATAAAATATATACATACAATATATACATATACATAAACACACACACATATATATAAACCATGCAGAGAACTTTATATACACATTTGTGCGTGTATGTATCTGTATGTACATTATGTATACATTTCTTCCTGTCGAGCTCCGTGTCTGTGTGGGTATACACGCCAAGGTCAAATAACATGCTGCAAAACGGAGGTTTTCCTAAAGTTTAGAAACCATGCCGCTCTTGGTTTATTCTCAGAAGCAGCCTTTAGAGCTCAACGATAAGTAAAAAGAACTTGAATCTGATCTGTCCACTTGGACTAAACCTGTAGCCTCACGAAAGAGCGGAGCATCGGTAATCTGGTCGAAGTGCGCAGGAGATTATTTCCATCTGTGTTCGTCTAAAAGAAAATCAAAGAAGCTCCTTTTTTTGGGGGGGGGGGCTTGTAAATAAGTTAAGAAAAACAGAGTAAAGAGAAGAAATTGAGGAAAATGATAAACTGAAAACTAACGAGAGAGAGAGAGACAGACACACTTATTAGGTTCTCCCTCACAGACCATGAGAGAGAACCATTGTCTCGTATGAAGCTTTTCCACTGGACAGTGCGGCACAGAGCAACAACTGGTACCCTCAGAGTACCAAGGTCCGAGCTAGATGGGCAGACCAACCTCTTAACAACCTCACATGCATTATATCGCTAAAACCCGGTCAACTTTCAGTGGAAGTCAATGTACGACATTTAATTCCAAACCATTTGAGCATTTCTATTGGTCCATTTATCATTGCAATACATTACAGGGAGGGTAGGGGGCAGTGTGGCTACAGGAAAAATGACTTGTGGTGAGGGAAGTGAACAAAACAAAACAAAGAATTGTTGAGTTGCCATGTATCGTCACAGTCATGCAACATTCAGCCAAACTGCTTTTACCACTCGAGGAACAACGTGCTTAATGCTGTAGAAGTATCCCTTTCAGATAGCCTTGCTAGTTAGGGTAGCGAACTGCTAATATCGCCAAAAACATTTTAGCTACAACACAAACAAACCAAAATTAAATCTGCATCATCCCCGCTGCCGAATTGGGGTTTGTTAAACTTGTATCGGCAGTAGATCCTCAGTCACACTAGACCTGCAGTTAATGCTGTCTTGGGAAATGCATAAAATATGCCATGACTGGCTGGCAAAACAGTCTCCATTAAAAGGTAAAATTACAGAACCATGATAATGCAGTCTCCTCATTCACAGAGCATGCAATTGCTCTCTAATGAGCTTAATTACAAAGAGGAGGAGGAGGTTTCTCGGTTTCAGGTCTTCCCCGGCCTGGTCAGGGATACAAAATTAAACTCTAGGCGAAGTTTTGCACACAAAAGCCAATACAATGGATGGCAGTTTGTTTGTACAAACTGCTGGGGTTACAGGACCTTCATGGTGGCTGCATGACTCCGGTGCCATTGATCGTTTAACCAGTCAATGTTCCGCCGCAGCCGGTACGGGCCGCTTGACAGTGGAAATAACGACAAGTCGCGCCACGCTGCACTGTCCAGTGGAAATGCAGAGACCGGGACGGAGAATACCTCACGTCTCAGGCAGACTGCTGGTGTTTAGATTGGTTGACGTTAGTGTGATAAGCCCCAAAAATCCACAGTTCGTAAACTGCCTTCTTAAAAAGTACATGAATCACTCTAGTCAGGACTTCATGGCTCAGTTTCCATAGCAACTACTCTTGCTGCTTTGCGTGCCAAGCTGATGCTCAACACCCCAAGCCGGAGGCTCACCCCATTTGCCCTGCCCTCTCTGTCCATCTTGCTCACTCTCTCTCCCTGTATGTGTGTCCCGAGTTAACTCTCCTGTCCTCTCTCATCCCTCATCCCCTAACCCCTCTCCCCCCCTCTTGTCAGGAAGACTCTAACTGCTGGCTACACTTTCCCTCCTTCACTCACTCGTTCGTTCTCTCTGCTTCCCTGAGTAGCCGTGTAGTAGCTGTCCAGGGTGCTGATGCCTCTTTCGTTCTCTCCGGCCTCAAAGCTCTTCTCCTCCAGCGGTTTTCCGATCCAGGCTCCGTAGCCCTGCTGTCCCAGCGCCTGAAAGAACTGCACCTTGGCTTGCTGGAAGGAGGTGGCCCCCATCTTGGCGTGGGCATACGAGGGCAGGGCCAGCAAGTCCGCTCTGCCCGAGCGCTGGCACACCTCACAGAACAGGCGGTAGAGGTTGGACTTGGAGACACGGGACACCTCTAGCTTTGCACTACAGAGAGACAGAGAAATGTGTAGTACCAGTCACTCTTCAGTTCATGCAGTCCAGATTTGGACTATATACATTCTGTCTAGTCTCTAGAGAAGTACTGCCAATAAAATAGGACTCTCTGGAGCAGATCAACATAAACCTATTAGGGTACCATACGCCTAATGCCAGACGTTGGCTAGAGGGGGGTATAAAAGCCCCCCAGCATTGAGCTGTGGAGCAGTGTTGGGAGGAGGTTGAGTGGTGCTCATCCAGCATCCTGACCTCACTAATGCAAGTCACTAAATGCAATAAAAATCATCAAAGCAATGCTCCAAAATCAAATAGAAAGTCTTCATGTCCCAATACTTTTGTCCATATAGTGTATATTGAGAAAAAAAAAAGGACTGACTTTTTGACTGTCCAATTTAGCACAATCAGAGGGGAGTGGGGACTAGGAGAAAAGTCAACTGCCGGCTGATCAACAGGTCTTACCTGTCCACCTTCCCTTTGGTCCCGTCCAGCACTTCGACGCTCAACTTGTCGGGGAGGCTCCAATTCACACTTGACTCTTTGGTCTTTCCTGTGTGGCGGGTGGAGTCGTACACACTCACACGGCCCACCTGCATAAATGCAAAATTGTATATACATTTTTTTATATTTGCCTTGTATCGTGCAGAGAACTACTAATCCAATAGCAGTGTTCACACAGGTGTGCTGTACGGCTTTACCTCAGGATGGTTAAGGGTGAAGTTTGGAGGCAGGCTTTTGCTGAACTCTCCGTCTCTGGCCAATCGGCAGCACACTGCTCGCGTCAGGTGACCGTGACTGTACAGGTAACCTGGAATGATGAAACAATGTTACCCTGTTCAACTGTGTTTTTTTTTTTGTAGGTACAAACTACAACACAGATACACTTGTGAGAAAAAGTAAGGGAACCCTTTGGAACCCTGATCATCCCGTTTACAGACGAATCCAACACACAAACAGTTCAGTACTGTTCATGTCTCTGCAGGCTAGACAAAGTAAGTGAACCTGCGTGTTAATGACCTCTCCAGTAGCTAAGTGGCAGTTACAGAGCTTGGCTTGTGTGAAGTGTGAGTTTCACAGGTGCTTTGCCCATTATATAATAGCCCACAAATCCTGGTTCCTGGCAAATCAGCTCTTTTCAAGAGACACTGGTTAGTATGAACCATGCCTTGATGCATGCAACTTTCAGAGGACCACAGAAAAAGGCCACAGAAGCACTGCTCTTATCACTCCATGGTCTGAAAACCTGTCTACAAATAGAGACTACAACTTTCTTGCAACTTTACCAGGATGGTCTGATTTATACAGTGGCTGGAGTTTATGGAGAAGTCAATATGTAACTACAAATATTAGGCTGTCAAGTCTCTGGATGGTTACACAAACAGACCCAAATCCTTATTTAGATTTACATTTTTTCTCATATTAAATACAAACGTCTACATACTCCCTCACATGACCCAAGAATTTGCCCAGTACCGCCTTTAATGACTGAACGCTGCATGAGAACAGCCTGTAGCAGTGTTACCTAAGGTGATGGAGCTCAGGTAGACAGGGTGAAGGAAGTGGCTGAGCAGCGCCCCCTGCAGGCCCAACACGTTCCAGCGCAGGATCTTGTCGCTGCAGCTCATGGTCCTCAGACGCTCTCCGTGCTGGATGCCGTCCCATGTGGGCACGATGGCACTCGACTCCACTGGAATTGTGCCTTCACCTGAAAGTGAGAGCGTGACAGAAAGCAGAACATAATCCGTCAAGGTTCAAGTAATGAAGCGGGCAACAGAGAACAAGGCAGAGGGTGTTAAAGAGTTGCAAAGGAGGAAATGAATCCCAAAGGAAATTACAGTTACAGCAGCGATAACAAGAACGGCACTAGTCAGTACTAGACAATTAACACTATGGATTTCCAAACGAAAGCAACCCACAGTTTTATAGAACTTAAGCTTAAGAACAAGGAGAAAATTAAGAGCCTAGAAGACACTGTGAACAGTGCGAGGCATGCAGAAGTCCCAACTTCCCCACGAGTTATTAAAAAGAAAGCACAATAAGTCATTTTTCCCCTCTTAGAACAGCGGTCAATACTCCACAGCTGGCCTGATGGGGTGAGCACAGTGATGGAATTAACTGGCCTGCTTTTGCTAAAGACCCCGGCCAGATTTATGACCCTGGTGCGAATCAATTTACTCTCAAGACTGACTGCGCGACACGCAGAAGCTCTAAACATTACTCTCATCTGCTGCTATTGATTAGGCGGCGTATGCATAACCAGATTAGAGTTCATGCAGTGGCACTTACTTTCAAACAATTACAAGGAGCTACTTAATAGAGTCTGTATAAATGAGTGTATTTAAAAAAAAAAATTAAAAACAAGCCCAAAAACGAGAGCATACAAATGAGCGGCTGCCTCACCGTTTTCCACTTTGGTCCGAAGCTTGCCCTGTTTAGCATTCTCAAAGAGCGGCATGTGAGCCGAGCCTGTGACCTCTGCTGCCTCGCTGCATGATTTATCAAAGAGTGCGCCGTCCCCACACGGAGCAGTGCTGCAAGAGAGAGTTTAATTACTTTAAAATTTAGCTCCACATTTAGCTGAGCAGTCATAACATGTACAGCAGCAATTGTAGAGTCTTCAAGCTTGGCTTATGTCAATATCTAGAGCATCGCAGTATGTTTTACATTGCCTTTTGCGATTAGGAGAGTCCCGATCCAGGCCTATTTTAATGGATCGGGTATTGGCTATTTTAATCCCATTCCAGTTCCGACTGTTTGTTTTAACCATGGTGTTCAGCGCGCCATCTGGTGGTCCCAAGTCACCATTAATCCTGCCCCGTCAGTGCAGATGTCCTCAGAAGGTAAATAAAGGAGTTGAGAGTCTGCAGTGTGGAGCTATATTTTACAGAAGAACATGAAAACGGACCATAATACCTGAACCTTTATGAAACGATCACTGAAACTCTGCTTTCAAACCAGCACTGAGGAGCACGTTCAGAACAGAGTGGAGACAAATCTTAATACACTTACACTACAGAAAGCTATAGAAACCCAAATCTCACACAAGGCACATTCACCCACAATTTCACAATGGGTCTGTTTATAGCTCTAGTGTAAAAACTGGTGTTAATGCAAGTTACTGGAACTCAATATTTATTGCACACTGCATAATTTGCACACTACCCCTAATTATTTATTATTCTTTGTCTGTATTGTGTTGTGTTGTACTTGTGTTCTGTATGCACTGTGTCTATGATGCACCATGCTCCTGGAGGAACGTTGTTTCGTTTCACTGTGTACTCTGTATGTAGTTGAAATGACAATAAAAACCACTTGGTTTGACTTGATTTGACTTGAGAGGATGAAGCCATGGCTTAAACATTAGAGGAGTTAAGACTAAAAGGTCTCCGGTTCAATCCTTGGACCGAAGTGGGGGTTTTCATGGCCAAGGCTGCCATGAGCAATCCCAGTGCTCTAACCACTGAACCACCACTGCCTTTTTTTGTTGTTGTTAATAAAGACTGTGTGTGTGTTCACATGCATTGCCACAGATGGACTAAATGTGGAGACTGAGTTGCTGTGCTATGGCAATAAAATGCCCTTTCATTTCCTTCATTCATCATAATTAGAAACATGTGAGACAGAGTTCTGGTGCAGGCCATACCTGATGTACAGATGGAAGGTGATATCAGATTTAATCTTAAGCTTGTTGTCCTCGGCAACCTCAAATATGCTGTCCTCTGCAGGACTGTCCCAGTGTTTCATCAACTCGCTGTACAAAAACCTGAGAGGGGGGAGAAAGAGACAAATGGCAGCCAGAATCTGAAGGATGAACAGCTGAAGCTGCAGCGAATATAAATTTACTCCACTCTTTAATATATTTATGAGAATGAAATTGGACTCCTGGTTTTCAGAGAATGAGATGGAGAAAATGCGTTTGGAAAGAGCGTCGGGGTAAAACGATACCGGATGAAGCCTCTTCTGGAGATGATTTCGGCGTGGCAGTCGTTAACCGTGTCCCCTTTTAGGCTCAGTTCCTCTCCTTTCACGCAGCGGTTTCCTAAAGTTGGAGAAAACATTTGAAAGGTTTATTGTTACACAAACATTCCCACAATGTGTGTGAGAACATCTCTCTACCATTACACTACTCATCAATAAGCATCTTGGTTTATCATACCTGGAAAAGGGGGGAAAAAAAAAAAACACCACAAAGATTAGCCTCAGTGAGCCAGTGGCTCACTTATATGAACACCACAAGAGGGCGCCACTTAACATTGCAAGTTACATTAAAGGTGCACCTGAGTGGAAATGTGTGTTTGTCTGGTAATAGTTAAATAATGAGAACCTCAAAAACACGGCTGTTCCTCATTCAAAAGAGCACCCAGCAGAACCAAAACACAGCTGTAAAACAGACCAATTCCAAAACCCAAAAACTGTTACATCACAGTCTTGACCTAGTTATGTTCCCCCCCTTTAAAATTTATATAAACCCACCCACTAGAGAAAGCAATAATGGTTATACGTAAGGCGACTTCGGGAGAAAATGGGTGTTTGTAAAAACTGGAAAACAGCTCCTCACCACCTAGTTGTGGGAATATGGACCCAGGCTTTGTGACCACAGCTTTTGACAGCTCAGCGTCCGCAGAAAGGGAGCGCAAACTCAGGACGTGACTAACAAAAGCTGGGGGGAGCAAGTGACCTCCTTAGATGAACCAAACTGGAGCCAAACGCACATCACAGATTTTTTTTTGGTTTGTTTGTTTTTTTGTTCACTGGTAACACTCAAAAAGGCAAAACCTGGAAAAGCAAGCAGGGCAAAGCTAAAAGCTAATTGGCTACAATCTCAACTGGCTAACAGCACATCATGCTGAGAGGACAACGAGGACAGCAACACTATCTGCTAAGACTCTGGAGTATTTACAGCTTGTGTTAAAGGATGGCGGGTCGAGCCAAGCCGTGCTTGAAGCTGGAAGGGCTCTTGGTGCAGATTGGCTTTTGACCATTGCCATCAAGAGCGGAGAGGCTGGTCCATTCTTGGCTTTTGTAGGTCAGGGTTTTGAATCTCGCAAACATCATGTTACTGGATTACAATCTCATAATGACTAAAATCGTCAGAACCCCACTGGCATGAACAGCACCCAACCCATCGCTGCTTACACTCAAAAGTGTGACCATGCACAAAACAGAGCTTCTGAGCAGCTTTTACTGACTGAGGAATTAAGGAGGGTTGACAGCGGGACACACTGAGTCAGTGCACATTATCAGTGGCACATGACTGAGCTTTGCCTGAGTGTCCTACTCTGCTGCGATGCTGATGTGCGTTTGTTCGCACAACTGTGTGTGTGTGTGTGTGTGTGTGTGTGTGTGTGTGTGTGTGTGTGCGCCCAGAGGCATGCTGTGCCCTGGCTGTCAGTTAGCTCTCCTTGTGAAGTCTGAGAGCTTGTGTTGGGACTGTAATTACACAGATAAATATTAGGACTGCAAAGTATCGCATTGTGCTACACAAGAACCATTTGTAACCTACTATAATGATTGGCCTACTCTGATCTAAAGGGATCAAATATTAAGGCTCCCCAATTGTCAGAAGCAACTGTGTCCCTTAAGTTATCAGGAGGACTATGTATTGGTAAGAACCTGGCAGGGGTTATGAGATAGTGGGCTCTGAAGACATCTAGCAACCGGGGGTTTAAACACCACAGAATGAACCACTGCCTGCCACCAACCTTATTTACAGATAAAACGTTAATTAAAATGTGAGAGTTTGAGAACGGACACAGTACTGCAAAACAATCACAATACTTCAATATATAGAGCTTTTCTTACACCCATAATATTGACTTGACTATATACATTGCTGAGATTATTTATTTATATATATATATATACATCGCTTTTTAGTTAAGCATGGTCTTAATTGTTATTTACTGTTCTTAAAAAATAAATCATTAAATGCATAATTACTACATTTAAAGTAATTTCCAGAACAAAAATAAACAAACGGATACGTGAGCCTCTCTTCCATGTTTAGCCCCACGCTGCTGAGAATAAGGAAATGCCATTTTTCAGGGAGGACAAGCTTGAGACCTCAGATCATCATGTCTACGATTGGTCCAAAGAATTTGTAAGAGCCAGTTGTTTAAAAAGTCACTCCACAGCGTCATAATTCATTGCTTAGGAAGTCTTTATGTACTCGATTTGTTGCCTTGCATAGAAGTTATGGAATTAGAAACTATGCACAAATACACAAAATACAACGTTAAGAGAATTAAAGAGTTGTATGCATTCATATGCAATCATTTACATAGGAATGCAACACAGCCCATTTTGCGGTGTTGGACTTAGGTTCTACACTTGGTTTGCCCTCTAGTGGTGGAGAAATTCACACATCCAAAGGTCCAACAAAAAGGAATATAGCGGTCAACCAATTTATTTATTTATTTATTTATTTAAATTCTGCCTCATTTCTACCATGTGTCTTCAACTAGATCACCCTGTTGTAAAACCCTGCTAGAAAGGTCAGACAACTGTGTGTCAAAGGCAAAGTGTGTGAGTCTAGGAGAAAATCAGTCTGCTGCTTTACTTTAGCCTAGTTACCGAACCCGTGTCTTAATAGACTGTGCAAGTCTCTCGTAACCAGGTTGTTCACAGATCAGATATTTTCATTCTAATAAAAGTTAAATTGGTGAGACTGGTGAACTGTTCTATACAAAAATGACTGTCAGGATGCTGCGCTGTTTCTTGTGTGTTTAATCACACCTCCTCTGGGACCCAGTGCAGCTTAAACACTCATATTTAACAGAGAACATTTTGTTGTTAACCGGGTGGTATGAGCGATGTCCCCTCGCTCCCTGCACTGAAATAAAAACGACACCACTGCAGTGGTCTGCGCAGCCCTAGTGCGTACCTGTCCCGAGGCTGACGACTGTACCCAGGCTGTCACCTCCTCTCCTCATGATGATTGTGGCAAGGATTTTCCTACCCAGAAGGCTGTGCTGGATACGAGTGGTCAGTGCATTGAAACGCTGATGACTCAGCATGGCGAGCTGATCATGCATGGTGCTGCCTGACACCGGTAACTGCAAACACAGACACACAAACATTTGATTATCTTTTTATATTGGACCAACATAAAGCATTTAATTAGAAGTAAAGCATTAAATTAGTAGGTCTCAGCCCATGTTTCTGCTTTATAGCACCTCAGGAATTAGTCTTAAGACCATGAACAGCAGGTCTGGGGGTTAAAAAGTTAAGGTGGTGCCAAAATGACAAAAATTCTGAATTGCCATTTTCTGAACCTTAAATATACAATTATATGTGCCAAGGTTGTGGGTCACCAAAGCTTATTTAATGCACTTGGCTTATTAGTCTTGGAAACTACACTGGAGAGACAGAGACCATTCCTCCAAATCAATATTCCCCCAACTGTTTGGACAATTGTGGTGAATAGCACCCCCCCCCCCACTTTAACTGGTCATAAAAGGTGGTGAGCCAAGTGAAATGTGTAGAAGTGCATCACCACCATCCTTAAGAAGGACCCTTTCAAACGTTTGGTATATTTTAATAAAACATACCTCAGGTGTGAGCTCTCCAGTGCGTGCTGCTTTTTCAGCCTCTCCTATCAAGACCCGGAGAGCTGCGTCAGCAGCCTCCTGCTTCCCCTGTTTCTTGTTGCTGGCGCAAACAGCAGGGAACCAGCGGCCTCCCAGTTTAGCCTGGTAGGTAAACCTGTTAGGAGGGGGAGCAAGAGCAGAGAAAGATTAGATGATCAAATGGTTGCACCATCCTAAAATAAAGTTGTGGTTTTCCATCACTGTGTTCATCATTAGAACATCTTCCAAGTTCTCCTCATGGAGTCTAGTATTATTTAGAGTTCTCCTCAGATCAACACCTGGTTGTAAATCAGGGCTTAATGATGGTAAATCAAGTGAACTGCAGCTGCTCCTGCTGAACACATCCATGCTGTGCTGGCTGGACTGGGGACGTCCAGGAAAAACCTGGAAGAACCGAGCTCTGTTCTTCAGACTAGTTTAGAAGATCTCACTACTTTCTTCAGAAAAAGAAGCTCTTGCTCCTTTTTACTTTTTAAAGGGATTTAGAGTAAAAAAACAAAACAAACAAACAAAACACTTATTGCAGACATAACCTGCTTTAAATAATGTGCTTGGGTCCCAAAAACGTTACTGTGTGTACGCGCACATACCTGGGCTCATGTGGAGGTCCAGACTGGCCCACCAGACGGATCTCTGCGGCGAAGCCTCGCGAGCGGGCGTACTCCAGCAGGCCCGACACGGCATTGTTGTTCAGATGGTTAATGAGGTCGCCGACTCCAGCCTCATGGGCCGCCTGCAGCTCAGCCGCCGTCAACGGGGGCAGCGAGGGGCAAGGGGGCATCGCCGGGGGAGACTCTCCATCACCCAGAGGGCAGAAGGCATACTGGGGCTGCCAGAGATAGAATTTCGTTGTCAGGGACTCGGACAAAGAACAGAGGTGAGGAGTGAACTGTCTGGTAGAGCTGCACGACTATCAATTAATCAAACCAAGTAATGCCCCTGCAGATCGTCCTTCTGCCGATACTTAGTAGGGATTTCAGTTTAATTCAGAGCTCTCAATTCAGCACTGACCTGGATCATCACACAGAAAAGACTATAGATGTGAGGTTCTCTCAATCAGCACGTTAGCGCAAGGCTAGTGCCTTACAGTTACTGCAGTAAGTTAACTACAGGACACCACCCAAGTAAATATCACATATGCACCCATGCATCGCATCGCACTGAACGATGCACTGAATTTCCAGAACAATCACAGCACTAGTTCTTAGCCGTGCTCTTGTAAACGGACTCTGGCAAGTCCACCCAGCTTCTTCTCATGCCTTTTCTTGCTCCTCAGAGAATGATCGCCTCTCATAAGTCACAGCCCCCTTTTCCTCTGTACCTTGTTGAGCTGCAGTTGTCCTTCTGCCAACAGCACCTTCACGGCTTCCTCCGCTGCCAGCTGCCGCGCTGCCTTCTTGCTTGGTGCTGAGGCTTGTGGGAACAAGTTGTCCCCGATCTTTACTCGGAACATGAACCTAATGCCAGGAGAACGAGAGAGAGATGAAAAGAGAAGACCATTCCATAACATTAGAGGGGCTATCGAGCTTCACAATACTGCACAAGCTTATGACATTACACAACATTGATCAAAATCACCCTACAGTGCTCCAGTACTACAGGTGGCACCATGACAATTTATGGTTGTGTCATGACCGTTTGCTATAAAGCACCGCCTCTTTAGCAAAGATCAATCAAATGCTTAGTCACATGATATCTGTGGTGGTTTGTTGTCTCCAGAATTTTTGCTTACAGTGAACTGTTAACTCTTTGGTTGATCATAGGGCTGCAAACTGCAACTTTAAGGGGCCATGTTAATAGTAGGAGGGCAGTGATTTGATACTCAGTCTCTGTATCAGTCTGACAAGCCGCAATACGTACCCTATTTAACCACGTTATTATAGTCTTTACGAGCAACAGCGCCAGTCAATATATGATCAAAACATGGTCAACTCTTAATATTTACATCTCAATTTCAGACATATTTAAGTAGCCTAGAATCTCCTAAAAACATATGGCATGGGTGATCATCTTTTTTGCCATCAGCAGCCAGAGTCTGAGAGAGCACAATTGTCCGTGCCTTCTCTTGGGGGGCAGATGGGGCTCTTTCCCTTCATCAGTCTTAAAGCGGTGTTGGCCGGCACTGGCGTCTATTAACTGGCCCTGGTGCTAGTGGGAGCTTTGAACAGGAGGGTTATTTGGCAGCACCAAATTATTTTTATAAAAGAAAGTGGCCTAAAGGTCTAAAGGTTAAGAGAGAGGGGGAAATTGGCAGAAACTCAAGGTGGCGGTATCTGTATATACGGACATAAATAAAAAAGGGGAGTCGTGCCACCCAGTGGTTCTTTTGGATGCTAAACTCTACTGATTTACTTTTACACCGAATTCAGTTTGTTTACGCTTCTGATTAACTTAACTTGTCAGTGGACCCTGAGATAACTGCATATTTTAGGACACATGAAGTCAAGAGGACAACGCGCGAGCTCTTGCATTAGCAGTTTAACACAAGACATCAAAACACAGCCCCTTATTACTGCATTATACTGCAAGCAGGCCGTCTCTCCGCACTCGGTTGAACCGCAGTCAGCTCCAGTATTTGCATGCATTTGCAACCGTGCGGCAGAACAGCACATTACGACCTGGCCAAAGCGAGCGAGAAATAACGTGCCAGGGTCTTTCGCCAGGACACTGCAGACACTTGTAAAAATGCTTTTCCACATCATTAAACACCATTTTAGGTAACACACGTGCGCACACACGCCGCCACCTGCTAGCCCTGGTGAGGGTTCATCTCGCTCTACAACATCATCCTGAATGAAGAGAGCGCCTGCAGAGATGGGCACTAGGACACGAGGGTGGAGAAGGAGAGGGAGAGGGGACAGAACAAACAAAAGAAAGGAGATGGATAGGGAGGGACAGGGAGGGGACAAGAATAGCTCTACCAAAAAACACGTTGGATAACAAGTTCAGCACACGACAGGAGAAAGGAGAGACGGGAGGATGAGCTCGAATAGAGTTCCACCTGAGTGGTTAGGGTTATGGTCAGCATTGGGTTTGGGGGGTATTTAGTTACAGTGTGACTGGTGTACAGTAGCACCTGTATGAACCTGCAAGTGTAGAAATACAATACAGTGGATAGGCACGTTACCGCGGGTCGTGCGGCGGTCCCTCCTGTCCAGTGTTGAGAAACTCGATGGAGTTGCCAGTGCGCTGACTGTGCTCCATTAAAACCGAAACGGGATTCTTTCCTCCGGGGAGCGAGCGAGACAGTGCCTTCGGGGGCTCGTCCATGCACTCCTGTATCGCCACAGCACAAAACAGAAGAAACGAAAAGTCAGAAACAGTTCAATATCTGCACATAATAACAGTCACATTTTGTGACCCTGTTAAAATACGAGAGCTTCACTAACGCAGATTAAGCTTCATAGCCCATTCATGTTCCTTCCATGCTGAACCCTTTGCTGAGTAACTATACAGCTTAGTTAGTGACCCATAGAAATGTATAAGTATGCAACCAGTATCCTAGCAGCCACCTTAAAGCAGGGGTGTCATTAGACCTGATTTACTGGGCCATGTACCCCAGTAAAATGTTACTGTGCCCCACTAAAATCACAGCAATAAAAAGTAAACACAAACTCACTTCAGGCACTTCGGGCTGGGCCATACAGTACAAATACTATATTACAATATTTAAAGACTTATTTTTTAAGATACACTTTTTTTTTTTATCACAATACATGTAAAAACAGACAAAACACCAGTAGCGACAGATTCTAATAAACTGCTATTCAGATATACTGCAAATACAGTGACTTATTAACATCGGCTGCACTTCATCTAATTAAACCAGTCTAATTACATTGTTAGTAATGAAACCTGTCGCTGATCAGTGTTTATTAAGCACATACAGTATCCTCAATATGCTTAGAAAAGCATAGTTATCACAATATCTTATTGTATTGTGATAAATTATTATCATATCCCCAGTATCTTTCCCAAAACCTGAGCAGCTGTCACCTTCATTTAGATGCATTATTGATTTTGGTTTAATAGAGTTACAGTCTTTCTTAAGTATTTAAAGGAAAGACAGCCACGGAACAGACAAGCCAATGCTAGCTCTTAGCTGTATGATTTGGTTAAGGCCACTTGGAACCACATAACCTACCAAACATACACACATATTAGACCACTGGAGCAAAGGCTTTAGCCAATTAAACAAGCAAAGGCCTTTTTTACGCTAACTGGTAAAAGAGGCATTGATAAGCTTGCAAAATAGGAGTCAGTATAGGAGATATTTCATCAGTAATAATGATACTAGTTATTATTCGTACAATTACTATGGGATCACTTCACCTGGATGGTCCATTATTGAGGCCTTGTTCACGCTCACCTGACTTTTCAAATAACATTCAGCTAAACGTTTATTAAGTTAACCTTACCTTTGGATCAACCCTAAATCCAAACCCTAAAATGGGAGGGGGGGGGGTAAGGATAGGTACAGGGTTCAACAGTCAATCATCTACATTAAACTTTCAGCTGCCTTTCAGACACATTTAGTTGAAAATGTTAGTCAAACGGTAGGTGAACATCTAAGAGACATCTACAACGGACCATCCCAATAAAGTGTTACAATTATTATTCTTTTTATTATTAACTAGTAATATTAGATAAGCAGTGGGTACAGTTGTGCACCTCCAACTTCTCTGTATGCCCTAGTACAACAAGTAGTCTAGAAATGTCCCTGCCTCGAAGCCTTTATTTAGTCAACTGCCAGACAGCAGTAATATTCAAACTGTCCAAATGAACATAAGCTAGTTCATCTGGGGTCTAATTTAGGGACACAGTTAGCACAATGCTAATTGGTGTTGCATAAGCCTTCATTACTTGCTACCTACATGAGCCAAATAACTCAAGTTATTAAAGAAGCACGCCAAAATGACTTGGTTGATAAAATAAGTTTTTAGTCTCTCCTCACAAATCTAAAATAAATAAATAAAATTACAACTCACAAAGTTATCCTCAGTAAAGTCATTCATTTCCGCTGTAGCCGGCTGATTTTCTTCCTCCTCCTCCTCGCCGCTCGTCCCTTCGAGCTCTCTGGAGAGAATGCGAAGGGTCAATGCAGCAGCATCCTTCTTTGCCACTTTCTTGTTTGAGGCTTCCGCTATCGGAAACCTGCGCCCGTCAAGCATCACCTGCATCCGGAATCTAGAGGCAGCAGAGAGAGACGAAATACAACCTTGCAATTGAGGACAGAAAATGACAAATTATGCATTTCACTTTGAAGATCTCAGATTTCAGGTAGCTTTAGTGCACAGTCCTTATATACATCCAGCCATAAACACAAACATAACTAACCTGGGGTCATGCGAGGGTCCTGACTGGTCCAGTAGGAGGAATTCACAATTGTGACCAAGGTACTGGGCGTACTCCATCAGGCCACTGACAGCATTCTTGCTGCGGGCCTCCCTCAGCTTCTGTAGTTTGCTGGCCTCTGAACTTAGAGCCGGAGCTGGAGGTGCGGCCAACGACACGGCCACCTCCGACCGAATCGTGTTGAGGTACTCTGGGATTTCGTCTGATGCCCACTGTGACTGCCCTCCGCCGTTCCTATCGTCCGTCTGGTAGTATGATGAGCGATGGGCAGCGCGAGGGAAGGAGGCGTAACTGGGGTCTGGGGATATGCGCTCAAGGCCAGGTATGGTGTCAACATGCGACATGCGAGTTCCATTCCCCAAGACTGCTTGCTTGTCGGTTGATTCCTGCTCCATGGGCTCAATGGGCTCAGCAGACACTCCTGACAAGCTAGACACTTCTACAGTCTCTAAGGTAATCTTCTCCGATCTAACAAGAGGCACCAACTCCCCTTGGCTTACCGCGACGGCAGCTTTCCGTTGCCGGTCCATCTTATCACGGCGATGGGCTGTGAGCTCCCAAGAGGGAGGCCTGACACCAGCCTCCTTGCTGAGATCACCCTGTTTCTCCATGGCATAGAGCATCGGATTGACTTGTTTGGCATTTCGCAACCCGAGGTTTTTGGCGATCAACAGCGCACTGGCCTTGCCTGCCTCATAGAGGTACTGCATGATCCGTTCTTTGTTATCTTTAGCTTCCATTGTAACGCCAAAAATTGCTGCCTGTGTAGTAGTTGGAAAAGTCTCTTGATCCTGGCCAGAACCAAACGCTTCAAAATAAGTTTCTTTTTGAAAATCTTCAGATTCTTCACTGGAAGAACCACTGGCCTCTACAGCAGCTGAGGCCTCACTGCGAGAGTCGTTGTCTGGTTTTACGGATGTACCTGGAGGAACCTTGTTTTCAGAGCTGACCCTGTACCCTGTGTTCTGTCTAAAGGTTTCTTTAGAGGGTTCAGCTTCACCCTTCCTACAAAGTCTCCAAAGAGGAGGAGTGTCTCCTTCCTTCACTGCTTGGCGCGAGCTGGATAATGCATACAAGGCTTGGTTTACAATCTTCTTGGGCAAGTGAAGCTTTTTGGCCAAGACCTTGGCCTGGATGGTCTCTCCTGGCCCGAGTAAGGCCAAAGAACTAAAGATCTGCTTCTGGATGTCAGTAGTCAAATGCAGGGAATGTCGGACTGCGGGGAGCGAACTGGAAGCCCTACTCCCGGGACTACTACAGGATGAGGCTGCAGCTGAGCGTTCAGCCTTTGCAAAGCGGCCCTCCTCTAGCGACAGGTCACGAAAGCCTGAAGACAGCAAAGAGACGTTGTGGTCTAATCGGCGGTCCCAGTGACCTCTCTTATACTGATGCTGCTGACCTAATGATGAGGAGTACTCGCACCCAGGTGGTTTCCTCACACCAGGAGGGTACCCAATGGGCGACGCCCTTTGCCAATTTGGCCTGTCCCTTCTATAGCCCCCTCTTTGCACGTAGCTAGGGTAATATCCTGTCTGTTGCTGGTGATTTCCAGTGAAATTAGATGGATCTCCCTGTTGGGCCGCCCTGAATTTGGGCGCCTGGGCACTCTGGCCCCGAAGGAACAGAACCTGCTGCTGGCGAAAGTCCGCTGCTTCGTCTTTACGTCCTACTCCATTTGGCGCAGGGTTCCGAGGGTCAGCTTGGGAAGGTCCAGGCACAGGAGGAGTGGAAGAAGCTACAGGATAGGTAGGGCCACGGGGTGATGCTCCTGGAGAGTCTGGGTATGAGTAAAGGGGCGGAGGGTGAAACCTAGCAACGCCGGAGCTGGGGCTTGGGATACGAGGGGTTCTGGGATGAGTCTGTAATGTTTGGGAGAAGAATCCTAATCTGGGCTTTCCTTGATGGGGCGGGAAGGAGAATTGCTGGTGCTCGTTGGGAGGCCCTCCTCTACCTCTGCTCATAGCGCAGGGGTGGAGGGCAAGGATGGGTTCAGGGCACTGTTTCACTGCCCAATGGCTGGAAGTGACCGGAAGGATGTGAAAAGGGGACAGTTACAGCAATCAGCAGCCAATGGTGGAGGCTTAAATCCAAAGCTGAGCTTTACCTGGAAAAAGGAGAACAATTATATGTATATGAGAAGTAAAACAGAATGTTAACACATGAACATGCTCCCTCATAGCACAGAGACATGAGAGGTGCAACCCAGGTGCACATATCTAGGTCTCAGACTAGACTACTGTAACTGAATAACTTAGCAAAAAGCCTCCTTGATTAATTATTCATGGCTGTTGTGACACGGGCAATTTATTCTTGGCTTAGCAGGTAATATGCAGATCCTCATGGGGAGGGAAAAGTGAGGCAGTCCATCAGAAAGAAATAGGGAACAGGAGGGACGAGGGCACACTCAAGGACGTTCTGTCCCTGTGTAACCAAAACGAGGTGTGGCCATGAACGCAACACTGAACGCAAGCCACAACAGACCACCAATTTGTTGTGGTAGACTCACACATGCCACAATAACCTTTTCAGGCATTACAGAAGCTCTACGCAAATCATGCATTACCAAGTGATGTTCCTGCACCGTCATTCATGATGAAAGGTACTTTACTTTTTGGAATAGACCACGTTTAAAACGCTGTGAAACTCTGAGCAGCAGCTGAACTGCACTGCTAGAAGCGGCTGCTTATCTAGCGCTAAAAACCCCCAGCACTTTGGACGCGACTCCTTTACTACTCCTGTACTTTTGGCCATGGCTAGAGACGGTTGTCCAATCTGTAGTGTTAAAAGTCTTTACCCTTCCTCCACAAGGTGTGCTGGTTTTTATACGTTCTACAAATGTGAGAGTTTGAGTTAGATATGATTTTAATATAAACAAAAACAAAGCAAAGACCCCAAACACCAGACTGACGAACACACAGACCAGAAAACTGGCTGTAAATGGGTTGCTGCAATCGGGCATGAGCTCCATAGCTCATCGACTCACACGGGATAAGAAATCTCAGCATCAATGACTGAGATGGGAGTGGCTACTTGACTTACGCACTGCAATCACCTCTGTAATGCTGAACAATCTTATAACCCACTTATAGTAATAATTCAATTGTAGTGTGAAAATTGACAGCTACATGTTCATAACCTCATATGTAGGCTACACAAGGACTTTCCTAAAGGTGCCAGAAACGAACTTTGAACAACCCAAGGAATCTGTTCCATATACAACGCATCTAAATGCCTCCTCAAGGGCCTTCATACTGGAGAGAAGTCGCAAAAGGTCAACTCACATATAAGTAATACAACCTGAGGTTATCTTTATGGATCATTTTACAGAAGATCTTTACTGATGCAGGAGCTTGCAGTCCTTAAAGTGACGAACATGGTGTATTCGAAAAAATTCATAGAGTAATAATTACGTTACCCCACCTCCCCATATAAGACTAATTCTATCCGGATAGGGCTGAAGTTAGAGGAATATCAGCTGATCGCCGAACACACATCTGGGACAGTCAGACAACTTTTTCCATCTCTAGTAAACAACAGAGACCAAGAGACCATCTTTGAGACCTAGAGACCATCTTTGAGACCTAGAGACCATCTTTGAGACCTAGAGACCATCTTTGGCAAAGAGGTTTTTGGTCAAACTGTCCATTTAAAAATTTATATTTACATAATGTGATAAATAATCAATTATAAAGACCTTCAATATCACAGTATAACAAAACAATATTAAATGTTTGCAGTGTGTTTCCAACTATAATAATTCAGCAAAAAGATAGTTTCCTTTGTTCACATGAATTAATTCTCCACAGGATTTGGAATATAGCAATATTTACTCGTCAGTTCACGTTACGGCTTGCTTTACAGAAAAAAAAGGGGAAAAAAGGCACCAGAGTCTGTACTGAAAATGATGCACATGGCACATTCGGACAGGACTAAACGCACAATAATTACATTACCTCACCTCCCCATATAAGACTAAACCCATCCGAATAGGGCTGAAGTTATATATGGTGAAAATAGAGGTAATAAAAAACACATCAAAATTATTTAAAGTGATATTTTTTGATTGTAAGTATGTATTTCGAAACCTTGACATTGTGTGAACTACTGATGAACAGACCCATCTGAATGGAACGCTCTAAACAAATGGCATTAATGTGCTTCCCAATGAAGGTTTTGGTTTAAAAAAAAAAAAAAGCAATAATAATAAAAAAACCCATAATTTTAGAAAGTAAAAACATTCAAAAAATACTAAAACAAAGGATTTTAGGTGGTCAAACTGTTCAGAAATAGAGCTGTGTGTCTCATCAACCATCCCTTCAAATACACCTAATATCAGTCCTTGGTGTGGAACATCACATCTCCTTGCCCATAAGTGCTGACTTCATGGGAAGCGACAGAACTGCTGCGCCTTGAGACTTGCTGGCCTCTCGTGACTCACGTAGACTCTAACACAGAGGAACACTTGACTTGACTGTTAAAATAACAACTCAACCAAAGGGGGGGAAATATAATAATAATAATAATAATAATAATAATAAATCTTAACACCACTGGATTAAACCTGAGAGAGAATCAGCCTTCATCCTTTGCCTACAGGTGCTTTACTGGAAAATACTGAAGTGACATAAGAAGGCTATTTCGGTCACTTTCCTTTTCACTGCCCGAAGCCCGTCGACCGCCAAGCTGAGTTATGTACCCAATAACAGTTTGCTGACCTGACCACAGTGCTTTGGTAAATCAGGTGTTGAGACATCGTATTCTACAGGTTAAAGATTTGAAAACACCACTGACTTTGTAGAAGAACATAAACACAAAATTGTAAGTAATTTTCCAAAATAAAAGACTTATTCTGTAAGCATTATTATAAATATACAAATGTGGTCGCACAAAAACCTGGTATCTCCAAAATCGCAGTGAGACAAACCTCAACTTTCAATGAAAGTCAAAAAAAAAAAAAAAAAAAAATTGAGCATTTCTATTGGTCCATTCTAGGAATGCACTGGGATCGGATATCAGTCCCAATACTAGCAAAATTAGCTGGATCTGGGATCGGATAATTAGTTTGGTTCAAACGACCCATCTGTTCTCCAACCCGATTCTCGCACCGCCGCTATTCTAAGCTTCATAACCCAGGATTAAAGTAACCTACAGAGATCATACACATATCATACGAGCAAACAGCAAGTGTGGTGCCCTCAACCAGTCATCATCATCATCATCATCATCATCTCAGCGCAAAATGCAGCTCGTCTTCCACATATAGAGGAAAAACGAGAAGGGAGGAGCTGCTCGCTCCTCTTTAGACTCACAGACTTTCAGAATAAAAGTCCTAAGCAATACTGTGCCAAGGTCCAGCACAGTTATTCATTTTAGTGACCAATAAACAGAAATTAGGTTTATTTGTTGATTTGACTGATAAAGTTTATGTATCGGTATCTGTATCGAAACAGAAAGATGGATCAGCGCATCCCTAATTCATTTATCATGAAATACACAACATTTACCACAACTTCGGGATTTGGAAGAACATCAAATGAAAAAAGAAAAAAAAAAAACTGCAAAAAATTGATCAAACGCAGGTTACGCACACACAAATTAAAGCTGGTTAATCTCATTGCTCCATATAATAAAAGTTAATTAATAAAAGTTAATTAAAAAAAGGTAGGAAAAATGACTTTACTTGACTAATGATTTACTTAACTTATAACAGAGAAGCTCCTAAATGTATGATACTGAAACCAAAAGAATATTGTGGAAAGTCTTTAAAGTAAAAATAACTGGTTGTTAAACTCCCCATTCTAAAATAGTTATCATTAATTTATCATTTTATTATCCTGGTGGATTTTTGTCTGTATAAACACTGAGACTTAAATTTCTCTGCATTGGAAAACTGATTTTTTCTAAATACAATCTGTGCTGCTCACGGACCTTAAGAATTCACTGGTACTTAAACCAAGCATACAGTAAAAGCAACAAAATTTGTGATTTCAACAAATCTCAAATTACAAAAATTACAAGGTGCTTCAGGTCAAATTCCGAAAATATTTTCTTAGTTCATAGTTACGAGATATTCTGTATGAATTACGGGGTGTTTTATATTCTACGTACAAAACTAAATCTATTTTTTAGAAAATCAATGCATCAATAGATATTTTTTGGCAGATAGAATATGTTCTGTCATAATAACCACTACATTTACATTGTAAAAAGTATTTCTAAAAAAATTATTCTAGGTCAATACGGTCATTTCTCCAACATCTCATGTGAGTTTTCATAATTATGATCATTTTAGCATGACTTACTTGGCAGCAATGACTAGAAAATCAAACATTAAAACAACATTATCCACAACATCAGGCAGATTATTCTCACTGTATTAAAAAAAATAATAATAATAATAATAAAAAAAAATAATATTTTTTAAAATAATAATAATAATAATAATAATATTTTTTAAAATAATAATAATAATAATATTTTTAAAAATAATAATAATAATATTTTTTAAAATAATAATAATATTTTTTTTAAATAATAATAATAATAATAAATCAACGTTTAATTCTTGGTGTTGTGAGCATCTACAGACCTTCTGGACCCTGAAAGCAAAGCTGAGGCAGTCTTCATAAGCATACAGCCAGAGTGTAGACTGGTGGTGTGTAAGGCCTAATAATAATTAATTAATTAATTAAATATAAATAAATAAATAAATAGATAGATAGATAGATAGATAGATATTTCCAATTGCAGTTTAGTGCCTTATTAATGTCACAACATGCCTAGAGGTCTGAAAGGACTGCCCAGGAGGCTTCTTACCGGAACTGCCCGTTCCACCTTAAACGACGCAGCAGCTCCATTAAGCGCTGCACCATTTAAGGTGGAACGGACAATTCCAATTAGCCAACTTCGGTCCATTTCGTTTATTCTCGCACATAATCATATTTAAAGACTGTTACATGACTGGAACCCACATGTGGAGGCCTGCAGTGACCATACATACCGAAAAAGATGGCTTGGGAACGGCCAACAGCAAAACCTCGGCTCCTCGGTATCGTTAGCTGGCCCTGAGGTGTGCCAAGTTGGGGCTCGTTAGTTAGCTAGTTATAAACAGGAGGGCGAAACGGCGCCGAACTAACAGCCTGCTAGCCCAAAAAGCTCGAAAGGAAAGCGGAAACAGTGGCTGGCTAGTGCTGGCTAACTTCACAACAACGAAAAGACCGAGAGAGCGCAGAAATCTGAGCGCTGAATCTCCGCTTCTTAACACAGCAGCACTACAGTCCAGCTTATACACACACACGCGCGCACACACACGCGGGCGCGCGCACTCTCTGTCCCTCTGCGGTAGTTAATGACGTCTGGAAAGTGCAGGCTAAACACGACTAAGCGGGGTGTGAAGTGTGGCACTGATGAAACGTGAAAGCACGCCGCGCAACGAAGCTCTTAAGTTTCGCTTTTCATTCCTCTCAGCAGCTCCGCTCACTTTCTAAACCTGCACTTACCCCCGCCATGACTCCCGCTGGCCAGCAGGGGCCGCCAGAGCGGCGCCGCGCTTTGCCACTGTTTACAGTGGAAGCTGAATCCCAGTCACTAAAGTCTTAAACTTGCACTATAAAGGCAAAAGTATTTGGACACCTGCTTATTCAATGTGTTTTTTTTTTATTTTTTATTTTATTAAACGAAAAAAAAAAAAAAAAGAAGGCTTACTTCTAGATGTTAAAGCATTGCTGTGAGGATTTGACTGCGTTCAGCGACAAGCCGTGACGAGTGCATTACTAAGGTCAGGATGTTGGATGACCAGCGTCATACCTCATCCCCAAAGTATAGGATGGAGAGCTCCTCCACCGCTCCCAAGCTCCATGCCGGGGAGCTTTATACCGCTCTAGCCCACAGCCTGGCATTATAGGTAGGTCAACAGGCCAATGGGTTCATGCTTATCTGTTCCAGAGAGAGAAACCTATTCTATGCTTACTATACTATTCTACAGGAACTAGAGAAGCTGTCCGTATGTATGTGTGTGTGTGTGTGTGTGTGCGTGTGTGTGTGTGTGTATTCGTTCATCTGCACATCTGTGTCAGCAGTGGGTGCAACTTTAAGTAGCTGAATGCATTCATTAGAAGGGGTGTCCACAAACATTTGGACAGCTTACAGTGAGGCGTAAAAGACAACAAAGAAAAAAAAAATTATAATTCAGTTAAATTATTGAATTATGCCTAAATTCTGAAAGTTGATGGAGTTCTTTTTGCCTTTAATGCCTTTCCCCCCCCCTTTTTGGAGTCGGGTCTTAATTGAAGCTTGAGGGCAGACAACTCTCAGGTGGATCCAATCTGCTTTTATTTATTTATTTATTTTTTAAAAAGGGCCGATATCCATTGCAGCTCGTGTTCACATGGCTACTGGATAACCAAACAGTCAACATGACCCACAAATTGGGGTCAAACTGTACAGCAGGCAGCACAGGGTTTTTGTATTAAACGTGTTCACAGGCCCTGTAACTAAGCACTCGCCAACACGGCCTTGTGATTTCAGCTCAGCCTGTGAGAAGAGTACTGTTCATATTTATGATAAGAACCACCACCTACCCAGGGGCAGCTGCAGATGAAAGTCAGCCATTTGGCTAAATCTGGCCTACTTACGTCACAAAACAATGCAGTTATTAGCGTGTATGTGAATGCCAAATGTGCAAGGAGTCAAGCATCAATACCATTAAAACACTAACGGTAGTACAAATATATACTAATGTATCTGCCTCCAGTCAATACACTGAAGGACAAGGCCCAGCTTAAAGGTTGTTTATATACTCCAACATCGCTCATTTCATCCAGTGGAAGTTTCTTTGTGCCATCGGTTTCGTGTCATATTTCCCGGGAGTGTCACTAGCAGACAGGCTGAAACCAAACTGCCTCCGAGATGCATAATACATGAGGACACATGAGCTATGACGGCCTGCATTTTGCTGCTTTTGTCCGGCCTGCAGCTGCGCCACAGCACACTTGCTGCATGTGATCGGGGACAGCTAAAGCAGTGACCCGCAGCTGCCTCAGGACCACCACCAGTTTGTTAGGCCCACCAGCATAGTGGAAATCAACCTACTGAGATGTACACAAAGTCATTCAGAGTGGGTTTGGTGTAAAATGCCCTATTGTGGAGCAAAGTACCAACAGATTTCTGCATAGTGGCGGGGAGTGGAAACCAGGGGTCACCATGAACGAAACGCCACTATAGGCATTGTGTTTACTATCCAAACCGATATGAGTCTTCTGGGATTTGTGTAAATGTTCACGACAGGAAAATGACCCACCAAAGAAAACATGTTTCCAGCTTTAGGACATTTTTGCCATCCAGCACTTTGGACACCCCTTGCTTTAGACGAGGGGACGACATTGCTAACACTGCACCTTCCTCATCTTTAGTCTATGTCAATTTTAAACATCAGCTTACTTGCAACTTCAAACAGCTGAATGCATTCATTAGAAGGGGTGTCCACAAACATTTGGACAGCATACAGTGAGGTGTAAAAGACTGGAAATCAGAGTTCGTACGTTTCTCTACAAACTGTATCAATTCTGAAAGTTGGTGGAGTTCCCATTTTTTGAGCATTTATGAGCAACCAAAAGTCATTAAAGCAATAAAAAGGAGACCACCAAGTACCATCCAATTCTGACCCTTATTTTATTACTGATATTGTAACATTGATAATGTACCAACATGCTGCCTGCCATCAACAGCCAGAGCCAGATAGAGCATAATGTATGTCAAAATACATCAATTTTAAACATTTACTTGCTTTAGAAATTAACGGAAAGCAAAAATAATAATAATAATAATAATAATAAATGAGGTCAGGGTGAATGGACCTTATTGGACAAACAGTATGAGCAGACCCTTTGCCAAACTAGCTATCCCTTTAAGACCTGCCATTAAACTTAGCCCAGCATCAACACAGTTCTCGTGGTGGCATATTACTCATTAATATTTAAATTCTACATTATATTAAAGTAAATATTATCATTTTAAAACACCAAGGAACCTATAAGCCTATATAAGCCTATATAAATCTTGCTTGAGCATCTGTACAACCAGCTCTTTGAGGGGGTCGTGAAACATCTGTCACTTGAGACCAGACAACAAAAGTGGCCTGTAGCTGTTTATCGGTTGCAAGAAATGAACAAGAATGACAAAAAATAAAGAGTTAAATAAAAATAAATAGCATTTTAACCTTAAAAACAAGAATTAAATACTATTTTTGCAAACTGTCTAATAAACCTGTTACCATTATATATTATATATACACAGCTCTCCTTCCTAGAGCTGTAGGACATCACCAAACATCTCCCAAATGCCGAAAGTTCCTTAAACATCTCCTAAAAGAACCAAAAACCAGCATTTTTAAACCTCCCTGTAGTAAATAAAGCTCACACAGCCTAACCCAGCTAGCTAGGACAGCCATCTACAGTGCAACGAAGCTGGCTAATGCTAGCTAGCTAACTTCTTTAGTAAGGTTTTGAGCCATTACCAGTCTAAAATATAGACAGCACACAACACTTAAGCGAACTGTAAAAGCTCCTGTTAGCGCTTAGTAACAACACACACCTAAAAACAGCCTAAAACTTGACTTTGCTCGAATTGCCCGTTCCACCTTAAATCCTAACGCTGCCGCAGTTCACCGACTGCTGTGGCCGTGCGGTTACTCCAATGGGCGGCTGCCGTATTTAAGGTGGAACGGAATTGTGGCGCAGAAAGTCGGAGAAGACGAAGCGGCGATCGTTTTTAATGACTTTTTAGGTACACGTGATTATATATTTTTATATATATTTAAGTCCTGGACGTTTGCTGTTAGATAAAATAAAGAAAAGAAGTGTTTATAGCAGGTTAGCTTCTACAGAGCTGGGTTAGATGGAGAAGTGGCACCAACTGGGATCTGCAGAGGCAGAGGTTAGACAGCTAGCTGGCGATAACGTGGCCATGTGTTTATGTTTTTCCGTGGATGCAATCAGCTCTCACCCCTCTGACACACTAGCTACGTTAGGTGGTCATTTTAGCGCACTAGTGGGGGAGGATGTGTGCCCACACAATAACAGCGCTCGTCTCCATAGCTAAAGCAGCAGCATCAGTGGCCGATTATCCATCAATCAATCAATCAATCAACCAATCAATAAATTAGTCAGTCAGTCAGACCTATAACCAGGTCTACAGAGATACACATGCAGCTCAGACCACCGGGCTGGGCAGCAGGGGGTCTACGGGATCACCTGCCGCTGTGTTTATTATGAGCCGGGGTCTCTGCAGCCTCCTTCTGCTCCCCGCTGTTTTCACCCACAGCAGCGCCTCTCACCGCACCAGCTCCAACCGAGCGCTGCACGTAACCGCCCCGAGTCCACTTACCGGCTCCGAAAGCGACCGGGGGAGCTGAAGATCCCGACCGAGCGTCCGACTCTCCGACAGGAACACGCCACTGCTGCGCGGCGGGGCGCGTCATATATCAGCGACTGCTTACTCCGACGCCTTTTTAGATGACGTGCGCGCGCCTTGGGTTCAGTCCCAAACGGCGACCTGAACTTCTGGCGCCCCTCTCCAAGTCCGCACTTTGGTCGACCTCAGGGCACCTCTCACCCGTGTCTATCGCGTCACCGCTGTGTTTAGAGAGCAGCCCGGTCCTGAACGACCTAAAAGCCCGGATGTTTCCCTTAAAGTTTACTAGCTAGCTGTCCTGGAGCGAAATTGAAGTCGGCTCTGTCCCAAATAGAGGGATAGTGGTTAGGGATTATTTATTTACATTCATTTAACTTGAATTCAATACTTTATTTATTAATTCATGTTTTTGACATTAGTATTTATTACTATTATTACAGTATTGTTTTTACCATGTTACCTTTAAAAAAAACTAATAAAAATATAGTAATACAAATAGAATGAACAATAATTGTTTTAATTATAATACAATACTTGTACTAATACTTAGTTTTTCACATGACTTTTATAGCTTGCATTTATTTTTTATTTCTAAACAGTTAAAAAGTACAAAAGTGACGCCAGGTCATGGATTTCCAAACGCTACTCAACAGCTAGGCCAGAGCCCAGCACAGTTTGCTGAATTTCCCTGCGCCACGAGACCTACTAGACCAGGTGTTTGAGCAGGAAAAGCCCAAAACTGCCTCCAGGACCTACCAGGAACCTGACCTGGAATAAGATGCACTTTCAATTCATGTAAATAATGTCAACGTTAATTTTTTGGAATTTAGGAAACATTTTGGAATTTTTGGAAACATGGAAGTTATAATAATTTTGATGCATATTTTCGGTGGTACAATAAATAATATATTTCATACCTAAGCTGTAGAGTTTTGTAATATTTTTGTAAGTATTTCTAACATGAATTTATAACCCATACACATACAAGTTCCTCATATTGAAAAATCACCAAAACACTACAGACACTTAATGAAGTGCTACACAATACACACTACATAAAATGCCGAACACACTTATCCCCCCGAATGTTTACCCCTTTTATTGCTCTTATAAATGGAATCATGGCCAAAATAATTTCTATGAGTTCTTCTTCACCAGGCAGAGCTCCCTGCTACAGAACACCCACTCCTACTGGAATGCCAGCTACTTAATACACACTTACTGAAATACTACACTCTACACAAAACCCCACTTATTATAACTCAACACACTACAGAATACACACCACACAATACACACTCACTAAAATGCTACACACTACAGAATACACACTCACTAAAATGCTACACACTACAGAATACACACTCACTGAAATGCTACACACTACAGAATACACACTCACTGAAATGCTACACACTACAGAATACACACTCACTGAAATGCTACACACTACAGAATACACACTCACTAAAATGCTACACACTACAGAATACACACTCATTGAAATGCTACACACTACAGAATACACACTTACTGAAATGCTACACACTATAGAATACACACTCATTACAACTTGACACACTACAGAATACACACTTACTGAAATACTACACACTACAGAATACACACTCACTGAAATGCTACACACTACAGAATACACACTCATTACAACTTGACACACTACAGAATACACACTCACTGAAATGCTACACACTACAGAATACACACTTACTGAAATGCTACACTACAGAATACACACTTATTATAACTCAACACACCACATAATACACACTCACTGAAATGCTACACACCACATAATACACACTCACTGAAATGCTATACACTACAGAATACACACTTACTGAAATGCTACACACTACACAAAACACCACTTATTATAACTCAACACACCACATAATACACACTCACTGAAATGCTACACACTACAGAATATACACTTACTGAAAACACACTTCATGGAACACTAATTTTTACATAATACACGTATACTGGAACACTACACACACACATACTACATAATAACTACAACCAAAACAGTGAAGACAAAAACGTGCTCTTTGGCCAAGGGTGCTTAATCCTGCTCTTACGACTTACATACTACGACGTACATATAAAAATGAGCACTGAACAGAGCAGAGCAGAGTGTAGCTCCTCTCGAGTTTCAGGCCCTATTTGTTCTTTAATTGTTAACAGCCTGATACAATCACCGGGGTGAATGTCAGTGACCCAGTGACCTGAAGAAAGCAATACTACTGTAACCCATCCCTTACAGTATTTATAAGGCTGCCGGATAGAACATTGTTCTCTTTTTCTGAGTTGACGCCTCCCCTCCGACTCCTCGTCTCCCTGCTGTAGTGCCTGGTGTCGCTATACCTTCTCCCTTTCACTCTCAGACACGGTCACGGTCTGCTCCATCTGAGAGAACGATGCAGAAAGCTAGCGCTCAGAGGGGAAAGTGCTAGGAGCGTGTTCGCTTTACCATGCCCAAAGCTCTCGTGGAGGAGGCCCAGCTCCCATCCAACACTCGACTTATCCAACCAATACTTCACTAAATATGTGTCAGTGTTTCTGAGGTGGCTCTGAAACAGTAGAACATCTAGAATTAAATTGGTAGTCAAGCTTGAACTTGTGGATTCTGGAGCAGGGGCTTCTTACTTGGATAGGAGCCTTGATGAGTCTTGGGTTCTTCCTGACCATCCCAACCAAATTCCTCTCATCTGTTTGGGTCTTGGGTCTTCCAGAACCTTCGGAGTTACCTGGGTAACTAAACCACAGTTACAGACAAACACAATGAAAGCTCCGGCGGTCTAAGCTGGATTTGATGGTCAAGGGGGTCGGAAAGCTGGTCATACAGGCAAAACCAGCTCCTGACCAGCATAGTGCATGTTGCACTTCAATGCTGGGCACACTGCTCAACCTCAACCTCAATGATGCTAATGTAGGAGATTGGTCGAGATGGCTATGCAGTGTATTTCGCATCTGTATTTGGTTGGTCAAGTCATGTTGGTCAAATGGATCGAACAAAAACGTGCCCCAAGGCTACGCTGGTCAACAGCTGGCCATGCCGTTTTCCCCACTAGAGTAATAACACACACACACACAGTTGTACTGTTCATGTCTTTTATTGAGAACGCCGAGTAACCGTCCACAGTTCAGGCATTCAGGCGATGCCCCTCCACCATGCTTCACAGTTCCTTGGTGCTAAAAAGTTCTCGGTTTTCGGACAGGATAGGGGAGTAGCAACTAGGGTTCAATTCATCGAAAACGAATCCAAACCAACGTTCAGAACCTCTAATCGACTTAGTCTTCCGCCAAACAAACATCGAGCCAATGGAGCAACTCCAGCAGCTTATATAACCATTCATTAATTGAATCACAATTAAGGTAAAATGTTCAATTAATCGTGATATTCATTTGAGGTCATATCACACAGCACTAGCAGCAACAGTGCAGACTTTCCTCTATTTGTAGTCCAACTGTGTAACTCTTCTGTAGCCTTTTCCAGCTTTATCTGCTGAGGTCTTCTGGAAGACCAGGTTTGAATCAATGAATGGTTCAAACTAACCAGGTTAACCTTCTTCTCCTACTTCGTAGCTGCTGATTAACCCACCCCTTCATAACTACCCCTAGCTTTAGCAACGCTCCTGACACTAGAAGGGTAAGGACTTAACACACGTCTTCTCTGATTCATGCAAAGCCAGCCACCGCCTCTTTTCGAGGTTTCACCGGACAGCTGACACGCTCAGAGGAAAGCGCCAAGTCCTTAGCTACCCACCCGGAAAGAGCACGGCCAATTGTGCTCTCTCCGACTCCGGCTGCTGATGGCAAAGCAGCCGCTGAGCCATTCAGAGCTCCCAGCATCAATTCACACAAAGTGGTAAAAAATACAAGTGGTAAAAAAGTGAACACGCAAACGTTTCCTCATTAAATCGATTTATTTAAAAGAATATGTTACAATTTATTATAATGCTATGTGACCAAACATTAGCAAACATTTTGAAGGTATGTTCATTTCATTTCGTCAAACATTACCGTGATTCTTTCTGCTCGGTTTTGCCAAAGGCGTCTCATACGTAATCTTATTTCCGTTAAAATACCATTCCGCCAGTTAGAGCACCACCTCTGCTAAGGCTCTGTTCTCTGGATTGGAAAAAGATCAGCATAAAAGGTCTGCTACTGAAAATACTGTACATGGAAAGATCCTGCCTGATATCTCAGTCAAATAAATTACACAGCTGATTTCATTCGGAGAGAAATGTTCACGGACAGGGCGAACAGCGCGAATGAGGAGAGAGAGAGAGCACAAGGGAGAGAGAGAGAAATGCTGCTGATTAACTAGTGGAAAAGAAGAAGAGGAAGCGAGCGAGCTCAAGACAAATATTGCCGTATTTTTGTTTTCTATAGCCCTCGTAATTGTCGAATTGGACACAAGAGCATCAGATATTGAAAAAGTAGTTCCATTTGCATCCTCCTGGAACTGCAAGCACACCCTCCTTAATGCCTGGCACAGAAAGGGTCTTCTACACTCAATCAGATGCTATAGCCAATGTAAGGGCCTGTAATGGGCCTATTTATTACCATATGCACATAATCATACCGGAATACCATGACCACCCCTGGTTTGGAATACTTCACTGCCCATATAGCCTCCTTTGTTCCTCAATGCCCAGGATCCCACAGGACTGACCCCTGCAGAGCAGGTAGTATTATTTGGGACACTGACTGACATGGTGGTGGTGAGTGTGCGTTGCACTGCTGGTACAAATGCATCGGGAACAGCAGTGCTGCTGGAGTGTTTAAACACCTCAGCGTCACTGCGGGAGTCCACCAACCAGAAATATCCAGCCCTCAGCATTGACAGCATCGCTGATGAAGAACTAGTGGATGACCAACACAAACTGGACAGCAACAGACCAGAGCTTCTGTCTTTGACTTTACCTTTATCTACAAAGTAGACCAACTAGGTAGGAACGTCTGATTCGGTGGACCGTCAGCGGACATGGCGCCACCACACCACCACACCCACCACCACTTTGATCGTGTCACTGCAGTGCTGAGAATGACCTGCCACTCCGATAATCTGCTCTGTGGTGGTCAGTCCTGTGGGGTCCTGAGAACTGAAGAACAAACAGGGTGAAAGGAGGTTAATAACAAAGCATGCAGAGAAACAGATGGATGACCGTCTGGAATTCTAGTGCACCTATATGGTATAAGTGGAGCAGATTTCCAGATTTACCAGGCTTTTTCACCCTTCTGCATTTGAGCACTCATTATTATAGTATGTTTACCTGTACATTAAAAGGCATACCTATAAGAGAAGTCATTGGGCAGCTTCTGAATTCTGTCAAAAGTAATCCGATTACACTTCTTCGCGGCTTAGTGTGCAGATTGTTCTTTCTCTGATGGAAACAGTTTGCAGAACCTGTAGGCATTCCCCATGGACACCAGAAAAACATAAGACAGTAAAACGAACCGGAACTACTTTTTCCCCGTCCTACAGCTGTGGCTTTTTCTCATGTCCAACTCATCCTAATACCCACACAGTTTAAAATTTGCGGGATAAAAGTCAACTACATATAAAGTGACCGAGTGCAGAAATGCATGGGTCCACTTTTTGCAGCCTAACCCAATGTAGTGTTCTGAAAAGACCCTGAAAAGACAATGGGAAGTTGCTGAATTCTGCAAACGAACAATTTCATATCTCCATGCCTTGGCTAGAATCCCAGAAAACCTCAGGAAAAGCAGAAGTACCCATGCTCATGTGGGGCTTGCGTGGGTGGGCATGGGTTCGGAGTGGGTTTGTACTGTATGTGTTGTTACTGGGACCTATTTGAGCTTTCTGAACGGACCCCATTTTTACAGCCCTCCCTAATCTCGCACATGGGTCCGATCTAGGCCCCATGTGCAGTGTACAAACTAGATGGGAGCCGTGTTTAACCCATCCTGGTCCAATCACTGACCCTGGACAAAGCCTTCGGGTTCCCAGGTGGGCTAACCAGACAGACGACATGTTATGGGCACGTTATCTAGGACATCTAGTGAGTTCTAAGGCAATTACTTTCTATTATTTTTTATTTTAATTTGGACCGCCGATTACCCATACATACTCTCTCCCTCAGACAATAGTGAGGGTGGACCAACAAGTCAAGGCCGTCGTAGTCAGGCCGCCGAAGCAACATCAGCCGGCAACCAAGCGCTCCAGTGCACCACCTGTGGGGAGAGAGTGCCATCTACCCACCCTGGAGAGAGCAAGGCCGACTGCGACCTCTCTGGGCCTCGGCTGTTGATGGCTAGCAGCATGACCGGGATTCGAACCAGCGATCCCCTGATCATAGTGACAGCGGCTTAGTCCGCTGGACCACTCGGGGGGGGGGGGTGTTGTTTTGTACTCGCAGAATTCAGCAACTGCTCACAAAACAAGAGGTTTTCAGTTCTTTACTAAGCAAAGGTGTCTGATGGCAGATCAAATCAGATTAATTCAGACTTAGAGTCTGATAACTAGAGTTACAGAACCAGGAAACTGAGGCCAAATAAAGGAGGGGGGGGGATAATAATAATAATAATAATAATAACAACAACAACAAAAAAAAAGCTGCAGAAGCCACACATGCTCACTCAGTTTCACATAAACACACAGATAATACTATTAAGTGCAAAACCTCACTGAGCTTCGACACCCAGTTATTATGCGCCTGCGCTTAAGGAAACTTAAAAATATATATATATATACACACACACACACACACACACATATATTTGAAGACAAATGGCAGTAATGGGTGAAGGTGATATACCCTCTCTGAGCTGTAAGCTAGGTACCCTAGCTACCACCCGCGAGGAGAACATCAGCCACAAAACAAAACGAGCAAACCATGCAACGCAAACATTATTAATACTACTTAAACGCGTCTGCGAATATGGAAAAAGCCCTCCCCCCCTCTCTCAGAACAAATCATCATACCACAGTGCACATACGCATGTATTGCTAACGGAAGGACAAGCAGTATGGTGCCAGTGTCAAAGTCCACCTACCAACAATTCCAGCCAAAGCAGCCACTTAGTAACTAATACATAAAAACTCAAGTCCAGAAAAATTATTCGGGAAAAAAACAATAATAAAAATATATGAACCCCATCAACCCCCTGTAAGACCTGCTAGACCCCCAGAACAAAGCTTTCACCTTTGTGAGAGAGGAGAACATCAGGGTCCACTCTTACATCTACAGGTGTGTATGTGTGTGTCCATCCAAGGATGTGGAAGAGATCACTACAAATCTGAGAACATCCACAGGTGCTTCCGTTCGTTCTTCCACTGGGAGAAGACTGTGGGTCTGAAAGGATGTGGAGACGATCCCTTCAGACCTAAGAGCATCCACAGGTGTGTGTCCATCCTTCCTCTCCGAAAAGACTCGGGAGAACTCAACGCTGGGGGTCTGAAAGAACATGGAGGTGATCACTTCATATCAGCCTCCATTTGTTCTTCTACTGGTGTCCGAAACGATGTGGAGGTGATCGAGACGCTCCAACTGAGAAAAGTAAATGGTTCTGTGTGACGACGCCTGACTTTAGACCTCAACATCACCTCAAGTGTTTGAGAACTTGGCTGGAGAAAACCCTTTTCCCTGGTGCTGAAGAGACTGAAGAACTTGTACTTAATGACTGTTTTCACTGGAAATTGACTTAAATGAAGGGTCTCTGACTTTGGCAGCATACTGCAGACCAACAAGCACTGGACAAACAAATAAAAACAAACAAGCAAACAAACAAAAACACTAATTGCAGTAGATGCCTCAAAAAAACAGGAGCTGCTAGTGTCGTGAGAATGCGATGGACATATTCAGTGTGAGACTTCTACAGACTTCAGACTTTACAGCGTGTACGCTGCTTAAAGAGGGACTCCACTGACTTTCCTTTCCCCTGAAGTTTCTGCATAATTAAATGGTTAAGATGTGAACAGTTACGGTTAAGAGTCATCCAGGGCAGTTCGGTGCGAAATGCTTCGTTTTAGAGAGTCTGTAATTGTTCCACAGTGGTGATGACTGGAACAAGCTTCATTAACGGAGCGACTTTTTTTAAGGCGTGAAAATTCTGCAACTGAAATAATAACATGTACTCCCGCCCGTAAAGATGTATTTAACCAAATATATTTATAGTGCAGAGATACACACAGGATGTTGTTAGGCAAAATAGTTTCTAAATATATATTTAATTTTCCAGATTTACGACTATTTTAGCACCATCAACATTACGCATAAACCTCAGGAGTTGCCTGCCCTGAAATCTGACTTAAGGTAAGTTACACGATTTTACAGCAAACCACCGTTTACAGGCTCAGAGTGGTACAGCGGACTCAGGCGCTGCTGGTTAGAATCCCGGGTTATGCACGTGTCGTCAGCAGCCGGAGCCCGATAGAGCACAATTGCTCTTGCTCTTGCTCTCTCAGCGGTGGGTTAACGGCAGTTCCTCCCCACATCACTGCTGAACTGGCGTCCATTAGTTGTTATATCAGAGCTGGGGAGTCGCGCTCGCCTTCCTCAGAGTGCGCTAGGCTACCTAGCAACGCTGCATCAGGGTGAGTTCGAAACGAGGCGATTGCTGGCTGTGTTGTGATAGACGTGCGCTAGTCTTCACCTTCCTAGTGTTGGGGGCGTTGCTTGCGACAGCAACAGTGGGATTGGGTAATTGGCCTGTCAAATTGGGTAGAAAGTGGGGTAAAATTTGTTAATTAGTAATAATAATTTTTTAATAACCTGTTTACTGCTCAACCATTACGTTATGCAAAAATGTTTGAAAATTGGTGGAATTGCCCATTTTAGGAAACGAGAAAAAAACAAAAAACAAAACACATGCTACTGGTTCTACCTCTTCAATCTATCTTGAGTCTTAAGTTAACAAGAAAACGATTGTGTATTCATGCCCTAAAAATAACAAAAATATATATAAGCAATTTCTGCTTCACACCACCTTCATAATACTGTTAACAGGCCATTTGTCCAGTTTCTGGGGGAAAGAAAACACAAAGAAAAAAAGCAAAAAAAAAAGCCAGAAGAACCAGAGCATGCACGCTGGATCCTGTTCGACACAGCTGTGGTGGGCTTTGATTCTAATAAAATGTATTTAGACTGAGAGGTCTCCAGAAAATGCTTGCTTAGAAAGATTAAATAGAACAGGAGAAGCAAATGGAGGGGGGGGGGGGGTAAAAAAAAAAAAAAAAAAAAAAAGTGATTTTTGTCCATTTCTCAACATCCTTTCTGCCAGCGGTCAACGGTCATCCGCTGTGCTCGTCCTGGTAGGCGGTGAAGTTTCGTTATATCTACATATCTTATGAATGAATGTCGCTCTCCTTGCTTGCCATTGTCCCAGCAGTACTTTGTGCTAATACATTCCGAGGGAGTGTCTCATTTTCCACTCTGCATGGTCCATGTACGTGTTTTCTATATGCATGTTAGTGTCAGAATGGAGTAGTTAGTCTTACCACAGAGGCATCCTGCCTAAATCTAGGCTCGCATCTCTTGGCCTTCCTCTCGTTTCTCGTTTTCCGCCTCGCTTTTCCACTCCAGCTTCCGTCCTGCCTCGTAATTCTAGGCCGAAACGTTGAACAGGCAAAAAAAAACAGACCAATATGATCGTCTCTCTTCTCAAGTCTGGCTGCATGCGTTGGTCACCAGGACCAATTAGAGTGCAGGGACGGAGCTTAAGACCAAATCAAACCAGAAGCGTCTGTTCTGAAGAGCCAGTAGTGTTCGAGGCGTCCGTTTCACTGACCAATCATATCGCACGAATCCTTAATGAAAATAGCCAGCCTTGAGTTTCTAGTTTTGTTCTCTTCTGTCGCTTTTGGAAGCTTTTTGCCTCCGTAAGGACGATTCAAGTGAGTCCAGTCTTGAGTAAAGAGATGTGTGGATGGAGATGATGAAGGAAAAAAAAAGTTAATTGTAGTTTCCATTGTCGTCTTGTGGTTCTAAAGAAGTTCGCTTAAGTTTTTGTTTCCTTTTTTGTTGTTTTTTTTTTTTTTTTTGGTTGTCTTTCGAATGTGTGAGTGTATGTGTGTGTTGTATGTTAGTGGGTAGACTGTGTTGGTAAGCACTACCCGTATATATGACTGGCGTGAGCTGGTCTTGTTTTGAGTCTGTTCAGCTGTGTGTGTGTGTGTGTGTGTATGTGTGTGTGTATATATATATATATATATATATATATATATATAAAAATGTGCTTGTGTAGGTGCATGGATGTGTGTTCACGGGGCGATGAGTTCATGTCTCAGGTGCCTCCATCCCTTCTGTGCCTCAACAGCTGGAAGATATTCTGCAACAGAAGACGGGTATGAGAGTAAAGCCACACACTCGCACACCAAAACTTACTGAAAATGATCCTTAATAATTATATTGATTATAATAATTATAATAGAAATTTGTTTGCTCCCAATTTGGTACTGCCAATTAACCCACCGGTTCGTAGTGCCCCCTAGCACTAGCAATGCTAGTGGACTTAATACACCTCCCATCAGATACAAGCGAAGCCAGCCAGCATCTCTTTTTCTAAGCCGGGCAGCCGACATGCTCTGAGAAAATCATGGGGTCCCCAGCTCCACTGAACCAGCTAACAGACCTGTGCCGGCCAACATCGCTTTAAGTGTGACGAGGGGAGAGAGCGCCATCTACCCACCCAGCTAGTTGTGCTCTCTCGGACTACGGCTGACGATGAGGGATTTTAACTCACGCCTTCCAAGCCATGATAATGATATGGTAATGATAATTAATAAGTGTATTTGTGAATTCTAAAGAAGGACATTTGCTGGAGCATTAAAAACATAAGTACAACCAAGGCATTTTGACTGGCCTACATTCAACATCCAACCTTTTCACTCTCTGTAACGTCAGCACTGAAAAGTCCACTGACTGTCCTCTGGTTTGCTGTACTGAGTGAATGGCACACCCTCTGCCTCCCTTTCTAGACGGTAGTGTGCCGACCTTTCAGCTGTTCAGAACTCGTTTTGGAGGCTTTTGAAGGTGCATTACCAACATTAAAATATTCATAATTCACCGACATCACGAGCTTGAGGGGTCCAAATGAAAAAGAAAAAAAAAAAGACAGGCTGAGCCTTACCTTACTACACATACCATCTTTACTACAGTTCTTATTGTCTTTATCCGTTGCCTCCTCTTCAACCTGAAAACACAAGGCACTTAATTAACCCACATTTGAACTTTCAAAACTTGCAATAGATTCAATTCTCTAGAAGCTAGAAGACCAAAAACATAAAAATGGAGGAAAATAAATATGTACAAATTCATTTTAAAGCCCCTGGGAATCTGATTTTTCTAATTTTCTAATTTTTCTGATTTCTTTCTAATGAAGTTAATCTGGCTCCTCGGGGTCCCCCAGTATAAAATGTACAAGGTATGTCTTATGAGGCTCTTCCCAAAGTCCCCAAATAAATGTCTATTGTCTTTTTTTCCACCAGTCTTGCTCTCCTCTCAAAGCTGTGCCCTTTATCGGAGTCTGAACAACCTGAAAACCTAAAGCTAAAGGTCGGTCGGTCGGACGGGACTACAGGGTACTCGGGGCAGCCGCTCCCCCCAGTCACGGCTCGATGGGCTGGTACTTTGTTCCAGATACCAGAACCTCAGTAAACCCTCAGTAAAGATCTGTGAATCAAAAGCGCAACTCAAAATAAAAGACAGCTTCTCTGTCTCATAGTAACATTTACAAATTTTGTCACTGCCGGTGATTGGAGGGGGGGGGCTGTCAGTCAAGCAAGTTCATTAGAATATTAAGACCACGCCCAGACCGTTCTCAGAGAGGTGTGAGGAGTGCAGTTTGAGGAGTGCAATTTGATCAGATTTCAGCTTTGGGTTTTTTTTTTCCTATTGAAACTTTGCTGAACGCCTCACTTAACACCCAAGTTTTGTTTTATACAAAAATAAACAAACAAAAACAAAACAAAAAAAATAAATACATGTATTTATATTTAAAAATATGTGTTTCCAGGGGCAACGGTTTAGGCCGTGTTCAGGAAACTGGCCCTTGGTGTTTAGACAGTGACGAGTGTAAAGTTTTACGCCCGATATCTTGACCCCAGTAGGTTTAGTTTAACTGTCCTTTACTGGATGTCTTTTGTGAATTGTCAGATTTATTTATTTATTTATTTGTAATAAAGTAAAAAGTACCAGACAAATCTGATACAGTTGAAAACAGGGTAAGACTTACTTTAGTCTATCAACACAGCATCTCCAGTTGTGAATTAGGAAGGCACATAGACATTAAACATGTCTTTGCAGATTAAGTGTATCTGATGTAAGCTATGAACTACATGCATGGTCATTTGGGGTCAACTTTAATGCAGTTCAGTCTGTATTCCAGTTATAAAGTTAAGGAGTGGATGACTTCCAGGCATAAGCGTGTAAAACCATTACATTTCCAAATGACTGATATCAGTATAGGTGCACAGAAATCCACAGAATCTGGCGGTTTTACTGGCAAGAACATACCAGCCATAAAATCAAGCACATTCATATGATCTTGCTGTTCTCTGAAGAAAGCGGTCATACCTCTTTTCTCCACTTGAGTTCGCAGAAGACCCGTTCAAAGCACTCGTGCATGTAGTTAAACTGGGGACGAGAACAGCCATTAGGTTTCAAAGCGTTATGCGTGTGTGAGCAAGTGTGTGTGAGCAAGTGTGTGTGAGCAAGTGTGTGTGAGCAAGTGTGTGTGAGCAAGTGTGTGTGACGGAGTATAAAACTCACGTATGGAGTGAAGATTTTGACCCAGCGCGGTTTCTTCTCGCCTCGTGCGTACTCGAAGCAGAAAGCCATGCCCTCCTCGTCAGTGTCCCACCTCTGCATCTCCCCCCACTCGAATGCGATCACCTGATTCTGCGTGCGAGGAGAGCGGTTTAAAAAGTGGTTAATGCCTTACATTACATAGGGATGTCCTGATCAGGTTATTTTGCAACCCCGATCTGGCCGGGGCAGCTTCAGCCAGGACAGCTTTTTAAATGGGGCGCAACACAGGGCAGCCAATCAGAACAAGGTCATTTAAATATTTCAGTCTTAAAGGCACAGGAACAAACAGCGCACACACTCTCCCTCTCACCTCTAGAGTGCCCTCTTCGGTGCAGGCATGCAGCTTGAAGTGGCGGATGCTTATCGCCGTGACAACATGGCCTTTGCGGCGCGAATCACAAGCACAGTGCGGAAAGATGATCTCATTGTAGCCCTCGCACGACCTCACCATGCTCAAATACTACAGGCAGGGGGGAAAGGTGGCGTTAAGTTCAGCAGAATTCTAGTGCATTTCTACAGTTTGTTTTTACACTGTCCCGCAGCTGAGCTGTAGCTACACTTTGTTAGAGGGAAGGTGTCTTAATTGGAAGTCAATAAATAAATAAATGAAAATAAAATTAATTATAAATGAAATAAACAAATAAATAAATAATTTAACTTGATGAGATACAGCACCAAACTTCATGACTGGAGGGCTTTGGTCCTACAGTCAAAGTTCCTGCCCTGCACATTTTAGCGTGCTTCCTGCTTTAAAACACCCATATCAGCTCAGTAAGGGGTTGTTAATGACCACTGTGATACTAGTCATTTTCAATGGCCATATTAACAGCTCGAGCTAGCCATTAGACTAGCGCATACTCCGGCACTTCTGTCTCTTTTGTCTCTTTGGCCAACAGGCTCAAGCGACGCTGCGGGCCGTAGCATGCCTAATGTGCAGCTCTTTAGACAGTCGGATTGAGAGTAGAGATTGTGGCTGATTTTTCAGTGTTAGCAGGGTCATGCGATGGTCAGGTCAGCTGGACTGGTTGTGCTGGAGGCACAGGAAACACAACAATGTGCTTTGGGAAACGCTTTAAGAGTGGCCCAAGAATTGAACCCTGAAGCACACCATGGCTAACTGACAGGGTTTGTTTCTTGCATGTATGAACTGAACCATTTAAGGACAGGTCCTGAAAGTCCAACCCAGTTCTTATTTCTATGCAGATTTTACGGCCAGTCGTATCAAAAGCAGCAGTACAGAACAGCTCTTTTTACAGTATGTATTTAAAGGCGGGGGAAACACTGGAATGTCCAGACCAGTGTGGGAAACGCTTTCTAGCTATAGGTGAATGCGAAAGCGCTGCCCTCGGTCACTTCACATCACGTGATTTAAACCTAGTGCTATTCAGAGACTTTTTTTCTAGTAGATATTATTTTTATGCAAAGTTATACACTGCTGAACACACATCCAGGTACCAGATTGTGTTTTTATGACATTTTCCATTAATTCTCTGTTTTTTGCCCCTTAAAAAAATGGAATGTAGCCAAACATCAATGAACGCCTGTTTTGAGAGCAGCTAAGAATATCTTTATCCACTTGAACCTACTATGCCCATTTGTTAGCTTTTTTCATGGTGAAAACAACAAAAAGAGGAAAAAAACAACATTAGGGTTTGGTGTGCCTAGTTTAAATAATAATTAAATAATAATAATAATTTAAAAAAATATCCAACTCTGTTTATTTGTGATACGTTCAGTATGTGATAGTCTTTACACACATACACACTGATATATGACTGAATGCTAAAACCCACCATAGACATTTTCCTCTGTTCAGACAGTTTCTGGAGCTGGTACGATTTCTCTTCTGCTTTAATAAATCCCTTCTTCACATCATCCAAAGCCTGAGAGAGAGAGGGAGAGTACAAAGAGAGTTTTACACATACACAGTCAGCAGACATGAAAACTCAGGAGGAGTGGGGGGGGGGGGGGGGGGGGGGTGATCAAGGTACTGTGGCTAAAAGGTTTTTTGTATTTATTAATTTATTTAAAAATTCAAGGGCACATCACCACCTCCACCACAAAAACACAAACCTGGTGGAAGCAGTAGTTGATGGCCAGCTCGTTGTCATTGAGCAGGACCTCCTCCTCAGTAGTGAAGAGCCATTTGCGGAGTGTTAGGCAGGTTCCTGGGACTGCAGATGTGTAATTCTGAACGTACAGCTTGTGCGGGAATTCATTCGGAGCCAGCTTTCGCACTGACAGAGAGGAAGACGGGGGAAAAAAAAAGGTAAAGGTAAGAAACAGTACTTACATACTACAAGTATAAATATTTAATTTTGGAGCATTTCTACTAGAAGAACTGTTAGATCCCCAATAGGTCAAAGTGGAAAAAAATCACCACACGTTTTTTGTTTTTTGTTTTTTTGCATGACTGGGACGATATGCAGCCTTTACAAATGTAAACTGCACCATGTGACATTCAATTGTGCCTAAAATCCCCAAAATTCACACTTACCAAAGGAGTGGTTAATGACTTCAAACAGAGCAAAGTAACTGGCTGTAATACTGTCCATCCCGACCTTAATCACCACAGCCTGAGACACAAATATCAGAAAGAGAGTTAGTGTGCTTTACATAACATACAGATAAAACCGCTGTTCTAGATAACAGACAGAATAAAAGCAAAATGCACTGTTTGGAAAACTGTCTAGAAGCTAGAACACTGGTGGAAGGAAACCACCATAGAAGCTCTGCTAACTAGTGGTAGACCACTCTCAGCACATGATGATCTGACCGGACATGACTGCGGCTCTGCAGAATGTGTTGCGCTGGTAGGTCGGACAGGCATTTGTAATAAAGTGGCCAGTAAGTGTACACTGTAAAAGCCTCTGCACCTGATCTACCTGTACAGACCTCAACAGAGATGGACTACAGTCAGGTGATCCAGTTGTAAAACTTGTCGTTTTAACTCTTTTGCAATGAAGTTCTGTCTTCCCAGAATGAGATCTTCTAGCACGAGTGATATCTAGAACGTGACTGGTCGACTAATCATGATTCATCATCTGCAAAACAGTGTGTGGAAGCAGCGGGTTCTAGATCCTGGTCAGATTTAGATCATAGATTATGTGGTAATTTGGGTTGCGCTGGTAGGTCAGGCAGGCGTTTGTGATAAAGTGGCCGGTAAGTGTACACTGTAAAAGCCTCTGCACCTGATCCTCCTGTACAGACCTCAGGAGATGGACTACAGTCAGGTGATCCAGTTGTAAAGCTACAAAGTGTGCCCACACTACCAGTCAAAAGTTTGGAAACGCTTGCTCTACATCATCTGCAGAACAGTATGTGGAAGCCGCGGGTTATGGATCCTAAACAGATTTAGATCATAAATCATGTGGCAATTCCACCTTAAACTGGAGCCACAGTTCCATTCTGGTGCATGTACAATCTACAACACTTAACACTTACAGCTGCCGAAACAGAAGCCAACTTTGACCATGTTTGTTTACAAATGTTTAACTGAGGTTCTGAGTTTATTACATTGCCAGAGTGAGGCTGAAAAAAAAAGTAGTGGAAAGACACCTTAGGTGGGCATTTTATGGGCATGGAACATTATCGAGCAGGGCACGCAGACTCGTGTTGCTTAACACAGACTGCAAGTGCTACTATGTTTTGGTAGATTTTAGGGATGCACTATATGTTGTGGAACTAATTTGATGAACCAAGAGCATTTTAAAGCACATGTATTGTCATTATACTTGTACTGTACTTAAAAAGCTGGGGTCCCAGAGTGGGGGTCACTCATGCTTCAGTGCCCCTGGAGCTAAAAGGGTTAAGTGCCAACAACGGCAGCTTAGCGGACCCACAGTTACACAACAAACAAACAAAAACTTTAGCTCAAACTTTATTGTTCCCTCCAGTATTTACATTATTAGGTGTTCAGAGGGTTCCTGTAGTTAAACGGGGGCCCTGGACCAACTTGGTTTTGTTTAAAAGCATCATAAGAATCCTGTGACCTACAGGACTTGCATATTGCAATCATTTTACACACCAGTCTGCAATGGCTGGGCACTGGTTTTGAACGTTTAAGCTGTGTATACAGTGTATATGGTATGGTGTGCCAGATATAATGGGCAACGAGTGCAGGTAGCGTATCTATTAGACAGTGTGTCATCATGGCTTGGGCCGTGCAGCAGTTCTTTGCAGTACCTGATAGACCTGGTCTGTAGTGCAGTTCTTCCGCACCCGGACGGTTACTGTGGTTTTGTCTGGCATGGCTATCCTCAATTCCACATCAGAGACCCCATTATAGTTCTGAGAGAGAAAGAGAGAGAGAGCACCAAGTGTGACTCACTGACAGAGATGAACGAGCAGGCGAGTAGACGCAGGGCTCTCGGAGACCGCTCGGAGAAAAGAAGAATGGGAGAGGTGGGGCGGAAAGACAGAAGAGTGTGTTTAAGAAAACAAAAGCTCACACTAGCTATAAAGAGGGAACACGCTCTAAATCCTCTCCAAAACAAGCATCACCAAACGCAGGAATTCTACCAATGTGCATTTAATTAGAGCAGTGCAATATGGGTGCACAACACATCTAGTTTGCTGGAGGTGAAAAATGGCAAGAGCACATGGTCAGAATTATACATAGAGGATCACAAATATTTTTGTAGCCATCAACAAGATTCAGGTGGGGTATTTGATCACTCTTCTTGGCAGAATTGGTAGAGTTCAGGCAATTCCAAAAGCTTAATCTCACAGATGATGAACACTGTGTACTTTGAGCTGTACAGATTCAGCGTATATAACTCTTGTAGTGTCTGCTTAGCATGAGAAACACCATTTCTCTGCCTTACTGATTCTAACAGAACACAGACAAAGCAAGCAGAAGCTACAGCACCACCAGCTGATGTGATATGGTGCTAAATGGATTGCATGCTGGTTATGCTTGAACTGACACATAACTTTAAAAGCAACGTCTAGAACATCCCTAATCAACACAACAGCCTATACAATGCCTAAAAAAAGGTACTACCTTCTTTATGAGCTTGTTATGACTGTATACCGCAGTGCTTTACAGGGCTTACCTCGTCGGATTCAGACAAAAACTCTTGCATGATGTCACTCTCCCCAATCACTCGCACAGAACACACTGCAAAAAAAAATAAATAATAAAGAAAAGCAGTAAAATTCAGTAGAATTCATCTTCTCTTTCACACTGAATATACAGAGCTGCACAGATGTTAAAAACACCCAAGTACATTAATTAAAATCATGTCTCTCAGCAATAGGAGTGTTATTTATTTATAGAAACTCCAGAACCTACTAAAACAGGTGCACATTATAAAAATACTGTAAAAATAACAAGAATTTCTTATTTAAAAAAAATAATAAAAATAATAATCAGCATGTGAATGTGTTCAATTCCACCACCAGCTCACCAGCTAGCATCATTAGGCACCGATTTACCAAACCAGGTGTTGGATGAGAACTATAGATAATACCAGGCTCCTATGAGGAGAACTTTGGAGATGTTTTAATGAACAAAGTGATGGTAAAGCACAACGTCTGCATGAATGCTATTAGTACTTATTCTATTATTGTTTTTTTTCTTACATACATTTATATATAAATGGCTCATGACTCAGCTAAGCGCTAAATGAAGTACGTTTATAATCATTACACACTTGCACTGTACAGTGAAATTGTAAGAAATTAAATATTCCATCTTAGGTAAGTTGGAGTCAGAGTGCCGGGTCAGCCCCTGGAGCACAGAGAATTAAGGGGCTCATTTAGGGCCCAAACGTGGCGGTTTTGTGACCTAGGTATCGAATCCAAAACCCAGCATTCTAACGATTGGGCCACTTATGTCTGGCAAAAGCAGCAATAATGGAAACGACCTCCAATGATGAGGAGGTTAGACAGAAGGTGTGTATACTGACAGAGTGTGACTGGTTCCAGATGTATAGGCTGTTAATGCTGTGTTTCGCGCTCCCTTTCCGTTGCCTAAAACCGATTCTGGTGGCAATCAGTGCGACACTGTTGCTGGGTGAGAGATCTGCGCTGGTTGCACCACCGAGCTTCATTTGTGCTTCTTTAAATGATGACTGTAACTAATAGCTAATTACATTTGGCAAGTAGGGCCAATAAATAACATTATGCTGATAAACTCTCCGATTCATGCATCTGAAACAAAAATAAAGCTACTTTATGGACAGACAGCGTTTATAAGGCCACATGACACCGACATAAGCCTTTCAGGACTGAAATACACCTACATTAATGTTTTTAAAAGAGAATGCTGGATCAGATATGGGAGATGGGGGGGGTGAATGAATTGGATCTGATCCAGGAAATAATTTAGCCTAATATAGACTGCACTCACACAGTGTAATGTGACGTTTTAGCTGAGTGGTTCTTCCTGCTATAGCCTTCTTTTACTTGCTCATCTATTGGCTCAAGCTTTCAATACTGATGTCGGGAAAAACATGGTATTGTTTATAGGCTGACTTTTGAGTTAGCTTTGTGCAATATATGCTATTTTTTTTAATCGAACACTGCTTCTTCTTCCTCCTCCTCTTCGTGATACAGGAGTACTGTACACATTCACTTTTAATTAAGCACCAACTGAACAATTCTTTGAGCAGCTTTAAAATGCTCACTGTGAGTGTCCATTTTCCCCCCTTCAACCCGAGCTAAGTATATGCATCAAGGTGTAAAAGAGGAAGTTCCCGGTTGTCATGAATGTAGCAATAAAGCCCTGTTATTTAGTTAGTCATTAAACTGGCCTAGAACCCAATAAATGTCCTCTTGCGCTTAGGTGGCCTGACTGGCACAATAAAACCAGGTCAGAGCCGCCTGTGGTTCACTCGTCCTCTGGGTGCATCTCACCTCTCTCCAGATATTCCTCCAGTCCTCTCCTGCGAGCGTCCAGCTGCTGCTCAGACAGAGAGAAGGGCCATTTTCCTGGCAGCTTGGGGAACGTAAAGCTGGCAAACTCTCTCTTCAGATTCTGATGCAGGATGGCAAACTCCCGATAGCGCTTGGAGCACAGCTGCCTGCCAGCCATGTACACATTGTACACCTAAAAACAAGCACGGACATGCAGAGCCTGATGAGATGCACATTAAAAAAGATGCTAAAGATAACAGAGACAACTGCACAGCAACTTGTGATCTTGATTTAAAGATTATAAAATCAGATTCTAAAAGGTTCTGATATTTGATTTAATATGAAATATTTAAGTATTTTTATTTGACATTAAAATGACGGAAAACAAACCCCCAGTAGCTCCTAAAATTCTGGTGCATTCTAAGGCACCCTAACACTAAGAGGACATTGGTGCCACACAGGTATCCACTGTAGTTAGGAGGTCCTGGCTGGTGGGGGTTCAATTTCACAACATCCTAACCAGGGTGTTCCAGTGTCCCCAGAAAAATGGTTCAACTTGGGCTCACCACAAATTTCTCGCCGTTCTGCTCGACATGTTTGTAGGTGGGCACAGAGATGGGCACGGCCTGTTTGTCGCTGTAGTCATAGCAGGACTGGGCAGAACCGTCATCTCCAGGGTCCAGACTGTCCGTCTCCGGCTGGGGCACCGACAGGACAGCCAACACCAGCTCCCTCTCCCCGGCTCGGATCAGATCTACTACCTGTTTATGAGTGGCCCCTTCCACGTTCACCCCATTCCTACAGAGAGTCAGAGAGACACAGAGCTTTATTAGGATGAATGACCAGGAAGGAAGTTTTTTTAATTTATGCATTTAAATAAGCTTTCTAAACATGTGCTTTTACTATTGATAAACCAGAATATGCTAATGAAAACTAACGTCATCATTAACGCAGAACAGTTGGTCATCCACTCTCATTTACATCTGGCTCGCATGTTGTTCATTGGACGCTGCATCAATCAGCAAATCAATCAACATTCGGGCAACGCATAGATGCCTTTGTGCTCAGCAGACCTAGCAGTCTTCTCTTCATTTTCAGCAGCTTTGTGCATCGCAAAAACTGAAAATGTAAAAAGACACTTCACCCCAGACTACACTAGACTGTACCCCTGTCTAATAGGAATCAGAAATAACTGCAGTGTTGCTGCTCTGTTTGCTGGCAATATTTAGACTAGCTGGCTAGCAGCTAAAGGTGCAACTCCCTACGTAGACCACATATACCACTCATATACACCCAGTATGTAGACAATAGGGCTACGGTAACTCCGCTAACCATTCTGTACAGTTATGGTGAGCTGAACAGCCTCTCAGAATGCACAGCACTACATCCAACCTTGCAGTGGACGGGTTACAACAGCTTAAGACCATGTCAGGTTCCACTACTTGCAGCCAAGAACAGAAAGCTGAGGCTGCAGTGGGCAAAGGCTCAGCTTAACTAGACAGTTGAAGACTTGAACTGTCGAGTGAATTGGTGAAAACACCAACACTGGCCACTACTGAAGTATTGAGTGTGCATTTATCACTGGTCATATTGCCTAACCCTACCCCCCCCCCCCCAGGGCAGATCTTTAAGCTGGGCAAACAGCCACATTCCCCTGAGTGAAACGATGTCAGCTAATACGCACACATCAGCAGCAAGATCATCAGAGCAGAGTCCTTAAGAGTTACTCAACAGCAATCAGAAGCGCTCTCTCGCTCTCTCCCTCTCTCACACACACACATTCTCCCACTCATACATATGTACACACAGCGTCTGAAAAGCTGAATCAACAAGATACCCCCCCCCCCCACTACCTCCTCATTTTGCATTCATTATAGGCCGGTTAATGTTTTACTCTGAGCCTCTGTTATGCAATACAGCAACACAGAGAGAGGGTAGAGGGAAGTTTGTGAAATGCAGTGTGTCCTTCACACTGTCTGATACACACCGAAATAACTGAAGGCCACCACTAAGGATACACTCGGACTTTGCATTGAACTGTAGGTGTTCCCCAGGGTTACGTTGTGGGCCCGCTGCTGTTCCCCACACACTTAAAATCAATAGTTTCTGTAATCAATTTGGTACTTTGGATATCCAATCTTGACTCCTCCTCCTCCTTTCATGCTGCTGTTGTAGTTGTTGCTGCCGCCCATCACTATCTCAGAAAACACGCCCATGTGTGGCCTGTACGGTTAGCCCTACTGGTAACCAAAAAGCTTTGCCCATGGGTTCCATGTTGACCCCACATTTGGATGCTCATCAGGGTCCCACCAGGGTCAGTGATGGGACCAGGAGGGGTTGAACATGGTCCCCGTCTGGGTTGTACACTGCACATGGAGCCTAGATGGGACACGTGTGAGATTGGGGTGGGCTGTAAAGATAGGGCCCCATTTGGGAAGCTCAAGTAACACCACATGTAACAAAAAAAGGCCACTCAGAGCCCATGCCCACCTTGAGCTTGTTGGCGGGGGATCCTAATTTCAGTTCTTTCATCCTTTTTTATTTTTACTGCCCCAACTAACATCTGGGCCAAACTGAAGGATAACCAGGCCGATTTTGAGCCTGATTCACCTCTCCGAACGATCCCAAAAGGCATCCTGATTTCAGCCTTGGGTGATTATTTTCCCAGTTTATCTGTGAACAAATCTGGGTGTGAACAAACCAATCTTTAGACCAATGACTGACAATAAGGGCATGCTTCACAGTCACTTACACATCAAAACCAGAGCTGAACAGAGAGAAGAGTCGACAAGAGGGTACATTTCAACACTGTCTTTTCACATTAATGTTGCTAAATATACACATATCGAGCCCAGGATTGATCTAAAGTCCTGTTTGTTCACAAGAAATTCTGCAAGTTCCCAGCATCAATCAAGCTATAGCAACTGCCCTTAGCCTTCTGTTGCATTTTTCTATTCCAGCATATCGGTATGGATGGCTATGTTAGCTGTTTGAGCAGCTTGGGTATGATAAAAACGTTAATTTTAAAATGCAATGCATTTCAACGCCTGGCTTAGTATGAATGCCGTTTCAGTGGATTGTGAATGTGGTGTTGTGTGGTGGAGAACAACATCGCCTTCTCAAGCAAACTACGGTTCAATTGTGGCCTGGCATGCACACCAAGCCATCCCAACAGGAGTCCTTGAGCAAGACTCCCAGGCTCCAAGCAGCTCTGGATAAGAGCTTCAGCTAAATGCTGTGAATGTAACTGTACCCATCTCTAGTGGTGATCAATCGTAGCAATAATGGCAGATGTGGAGATCTGATTAGAAAACATGGGAATGTTCCTTGGCTATACTAAGACCGTAGCCTCAACTGAGCCAGACCTCCGTTAACGCAGCATTTGATGCTTTACTGAATCATGCTAAGCCAGCAGTTACAGTCCGCCTCCACTGAAACTGTGCAGCTGTGAGAACATAGCCTAGCTGTGGGACCGACCTGTGGGTTATTATCCCCTCGTCCCACCTGCCAGGACGCTCTGTCGAAACCACAGTAACACATTTTCCTTTCACAGGGCGAAGAAAAAATTGTGTGTTCGGTCATCTTGGAGCTGAATTATTCAACAGGAGAGCAAACGTCACACCGACAGTGCTGATATAACACCTCACAGCTGACAACTTCAGCAGATTCCCTTCTAACCGGAGCTTGTGCTATCTGCACAAATATCTGACTCAGGGGAGTCTCCGTTCCGGGGGAAAAAGGACTGCGCTTAGTCATTGCCATGGCATGTCCCCGGACACAGGCCTCCAGCGTTCGTGGGTCGGCACGCGCGTCAACAAGCTCAGAAACTCACAATTATCTTCATAATTCTCATTCATGTCCCTAATAAAATGACATGAATGAGAATAGGGGAGTCAAGTGGTATTCCACAGTGCTGCACGACTTCCCCCATCCCTTTCCTTCCAGCCTGTCCTAGCCTTGAGCTGGTGCTGGTGCTGATGCTGGTAGCTCCTATACTCTGCCTCCGACGCCACGGAAACGCAGCTCCTCACCATGGCAACCTGCTCTAGCATCACCGAGGTGCCCCTGTGAATATTAACAGGTATGCATGGCGATCTCACACAGAGCGACGCCAATTACAGACGGACAGGACCGGTCTGGAAAGCCTCGTCTCACCAAATCTTCAGCAATGCATTATCGCAGTTATTCCAGTCCATCTTCCATCCCGTCATCACTTAATCCTGTCTATTAATAAAAACAGGCACGTGTGAAGAAAACATTCACGACAATCATCCCTAAACAGTTCTAAACATTTCCGCGCCTCCTTCATCCTTCAGGCCTGTGCTCAAAAGGCCTGGGGCTGCATTAGCCAGCCACGAAAGATGATAAAGAAAGAGAGAGGTTGTCTGCTCACGGTGCGGCTGTATGTGACCAGCATTGGCAATGAACGCAGGCCTTCAAACACAAGCCTCCTTTTCATGGGGACGAGGCGGCTATTCAAACAGCTGTATCTTGTGACTTGCAAAGATAGCTGCCTACCATTATGCAGGGAAATGTAATCCTACCTCTATATAACAGCTAGCCTGCTCCATCCAGTCCTTCTTTAATAAAGCACCAGGGCTTTCAAGCAGGTGTGGGCCTTTGCAGAAACAAAATCATCATCATCACCATCATCATCAACACGGAGAGCGAAGAGCGAAGAGCTCTGCCAGACGACAACTAGACATGAGATGGGAACTAATCGGAAGCTTGTCTGGTCAGCAGGTTAACTAGGGAGAAGGAGAGATAGAGAGAGATAGAGAGAGAGATCACAGGAACTGGGAGGCCTCAGGAATATGCAACCACTAAAAGCTACTTCTTGCAAATTTCGCTGTCTATGCTTTAGGTGCTTAGGTGTTTAATCTCTCAGCTGGACTCCTGTGTGTTAAGTCAGCTTATTGGTGTACCCTGGATGCGTGCAGGACAAATAGGCTTAAAAATAGCAGCTCTAACATCCCTCCCCTTCAACGCATCAGCCCTGCTTCAGCCAGCCACCTCTTCACCATGCTGGCCCTCGGCACGCTGTTTACTGCTCGTGCTCGTACACGCGCATACATGCATGCATCGTATCGGCGTTTTGTCCATTTCGAGAACTGCACAACCCCGTGTTCAATCAAATCACAGCAAAAGCTGAGCTGCAATAATGACGCAAATTAGCGCAGATGACCAAAGACTCATTACCAGCCAGGTTAAAGCTACAACCGTTCAATAAACGTGTTTATATGTGTAGCTAGCTGCTATCTAGCTGGTCTCGTGCTATAAAGTTGTTTAGAGGAGCAACCTAGCTAGCTAACTCGCTAGCTAGCTCCTTTCGTTTTCAGGCAGCTAGCTAGCGCTAGCCGTGAAGCTATAGATAGCTAGCTAGCACAGCAGGCTAACTCGCTAGCGATACCCCTGGGTTGAAACGCTTAGCTCCATAATAAACAACATAGCTAGATAAGTGAATGTAGCCAGGCTCGTTAGTGTGGTCCCTCGAGTTAGCCGAGTTAGCCGAGTTAGCTAGAGATAGCTAGCTAAACGACAGCAGTGGGGCGCTGTAGCCTGGTCGCTAGCTAGCCATGCTAACGTCTATGAGGCGAGTTAGCCGTTAGCTCGCTCCGCTAGCTATAGCTAACTCACACTTCCAGGATCCGGTCTCCCTTGGAGATCCCGGCTCTGTCCGCCGCGCCGCCCGGCAGAACAGCGCTGACGTGCTGCAGCGGCGCGTACAGCTCCCCGTTGATGCTCCTCAGCTGGCCGCCTTCGCTCACTTGCCCCCGCACGTTGAAGCCGTAGCCCGAGTCCGACTTGACGATGCGGACCAGCCGCGGGCCCGAGGCGACCGTGGCGACGGCCGTCGGCGGTGGCGGCGGTGGCGGCGGCGGTGCTGGTGGTGCGTGACCGCCGATGACAGGACCGTCATTACAGGAGGAGCCGCCGCTGCTGCCGCCGCCGCCACCGCCACCGCCGCCGCCGCAGCGAGAGGTCGAGTGGATCGCGGACGGAGCAGTCGAGCGAATGTCGTCTCCCTCCGCAACATCTGCCATGATTTGGGAGTAAAAAGGATTCCTCTTTCAGTTGTGTCCCCGTTCGCCTCCGGTGTGTGTTTTTAGGAGCCGTAGTGACACATCGGCTGTCCGCGAGCGTCAGGTCCTACACGGAGACACGGACGGCACGAAACCGCCCCCATCACGAGGCAAGCGGCTCGCTCTGTTTTCGCCCCGAGAGCATTTCCTCCCTCCGTAACGACCACAAAATAAAAGTTGCACCTCGGGACTTGTAGTGAAAATTAGGCTCTGTCTAAAAGCCTCGAATATTCAACGATGCTCAACAGCAGTCAAATAATTCACATTTTATAATAAATAATACTAATAAAAAAAATTAAATTAAATCAAAATAAAAATAAATAATAATCATTTATCTGGTTGACCTACCTCACCAGTATGACCAGATAAAACACTGGCATTGGAATGGTTAAATAATGAGAGTTCAGTATATTCAGTATATTAAAAAAATCAGCAGAATAATTCATATTTTACAATAAATAATACTAATAAAAAATAATTTAAAAAATAAATAATAATAATAATTTATCTGGTTGACCTACCTTACCGGTATTATCAGCTAAAACATTGGCATAGAAATGGTTAAATAATGAGAGTTCAGTATATTCAGTATATTAAAAAATCAGCAGAATAATTCATATTTTACAATAAATAATACTAATAAAAAATAATTTAAAAAATAAATAATAATAATAATAATAATAATTTATCTGGTTGACCTACCTTACCGGTATGACCAGCTAAAACACTGGCATAGAAATGGTTAAATAATGAGAGTTCAGTATATTCAGTATATTAAAAAATCAGCAGAATAATTCATATTTTACAATAAATAATACTAATAAAAAATAATAATTAAAAAATAATAATTATAATAATAATAATTTATCTGGTTGACCTACCTCACCGGTATGACCAGCTAAAACATTGGCATAGAAATGGTTAAATAATGAAAGTTCAGTATATTCAGTATATTAAAAAATCAGCAGAATAATTCATATTTTACAATAAATAATACTAATAAAAAATAATTAAAAAAATAAATAATAATAATAATTTATCTGGTTGACCTACCTTACCGGTATGACCAGCTAAAACATTGGCATAGAAATGGTTAAATAATGAGAGTTCAGTATATTCAGTATATTAAAAAATCAGCAGAATAATTCAGATTTTACAATTAATAATTCTAATAAAAAATAATTTAAAAAATAAATAATAATAATTTATCTGGTTGACCTACCTCACCGGTATGACCAGCTAAAACACTGGCATAGAAATGGTTAAATAATGAGAGTTCAGTATATTCAGTATATTTTTTTAAAAATTCAGCAGAATAATTACACCCCAACCCACCCACCCACCCAAATTTCCATACATCCACTTGAGAAAGCCTTTCAAGGCTAAACGTAACATAAAAGAGAACATACAAGTGAGGCTAAAAAAGATTGAAATCTAGCGAACCGGGTAAGCCATCGTTGTTGCAAGCCGAGAGTGAGGAGAGTGGCAAGTGGGTGCTTAATAGGTGCTAGGCTAAAAGCTTACTCTACCAAACCCTGCTGCAGTCTCTTTAGCTGGTTTGTGATTGGTCCTTCCTTGGACAAATGTTCCAACCCAGTCATAACAATCTGGCCCATGTGGTCCGTAAGCCTGTCAACTACGAGAATCAACCTTTTAGTGACCGTCTAGCATATATCCCAGATCTTCACATGCACTGTTGGTCATCTGTGGTCAGAATATTTTGGCTCGTTAGTGTAGATGTCAGAATCAAATCTTCATCTAATCCATTGGTTCCCAAACCCGGTCCTGGACAAGCCCCTGCCCTGGACTTTTTAGTGTTTACCCTGAGCCCAACACACCTGATCCAGCTAATCAGCTCATTAACTAGCCCATGCAAAGTCGAAGGTGGTGTGTTGGAGCAGGAAAACATCTAAATGTGAAAGACTCTGAAATATTAATGACTATATATAAATATTAATAACTGTAATTACACTGTACTTGTTACAGTGCTAACAGCTATGCTAGGCCAGGCTACACTGCATTAGGGTAGGCTAGACAATGCTATACTACTGTGGACCTTCTCTGTGATGTAAACCAGCTAATCAAAGCAGTGCTCATAATTTTGGGTGGGTGGCATGGGAGGGGTTATGCACTTTGGACCTACTAAAGCTGCCAATGGCCATCACATTTATACCATCCTAGTTGCCAGTATCTCTAGTTGAGATGAGTAGAAAAGGATCCCAGACTGAAGCACTGAAGCACCACATGATGGCGACATTCACCTGCATAGCAAAACGGAACTAGGCGTTCCAGTCTTGCATTGGGCACACAATCTAGCCTGCTAGCAAAATGAAATGCTGTATTTACTATGTGTGTGTGTGTGTGTGGCAGACGGTTGGCAATACCCCTTAAGGGCCCTTTCAGTCACAGGCCCTTGGAATTGTGCTAACTTTCCCTATTCACTAGATAGTGCACAACTTTGGGGTTATGCCGTTTTGTAGTGGTGTCCGAAAACTTTAGCCTTTGTTGCCCTTGCATGATGGTGGCCCTTGTCACAGTGCCTCAGGTCTATAAGCCTGTCAACTGTGAGGATCAATCATTTAGCTACCATCTAGCATATATCCCAGACCTTCACATTCACTGTTGGTCATCTGTGGTCCTAATATTTTGGCTCATTGTTGTAGTTGCAGGCCTACAGGCCTACAGGATCTGCTGCACACTTTTTTTGAGTCAATCATACACCCATCCTTTCAGTGCTCCTTTACAAACCACCCCCCTCCCCCAATTCATACTGGGCTACTGACCTCATCCAACATCGCTACTGTGGTGTTAGCGTGCCAGCTAACAGCCTTGTCTAACATCGCTACCACAATGTTAGCACAATGGCTAGCAGCTTCGTTCCAGCATAGCTTATTCAATGTTAGCGCACCAGCTAACAGCTTTATCCAATATCTACTTACCACGATGTTAGCACGCCGACACATTGCTACTGCGGTGTTAGCACGGCGGCTAACAGTTGTCATGGGGACAGTTGTCATTTTTCAATATTATGATCCTAAAGTCTTGGGCCAGATCCAACCTGTGAGTAAGTTTTCTTTAGCATCACCTGTCCTCACCTGTTCTTTGAGGTATGTTATGATGATGAAGAGTCTACACAAGACTTGAAAACTCTTGCCTCAGCCAAGAATAGTGCTCATGACTCAACCATTTGAAAAACACTAGGCAAGAATGGGATCCATGGCTGAACAGCATGGTGGAAAGCATTGCCAACCAAGGAGATGTTGATGCTCCTCTCAAAGTTGCCTAGATTCACCTAGATGATTGTCCTGTCCAGATCTGGAACAATCTGTTCTGGACAGATCCATTTAAAGTTGAAGCTAAAGTTTTTTAGGCAACAAAGGCAAAAATCAATCGCTGCTTTTCAAAATAAGAACCTTATACCACCTGTGAAGCGCAGTGATGGTCGATGGTGGCTTGTGGACAGTCTACCACATCAGTACTTTGTCTTCCTGCTACCATCAAGGGAACTATGAATTCTGAATGAGTTAATAGAACTCAGACTTTCAGAGAATTCTTCAAAAGAATGTCAGCTCAGTCCATGAGCTGAAGCTGAAGCACAGTTGGGTCATGCAACAGGACAATGATCCAACAGTACCTCACAAAAACAACAACAAAACCCCTATTATTAATTATTAAAATCCTCTTATGTTCTAGTGTTTGTCATTGAGTGTGTTTACATGCACATCAAATTGCAATAACTAATCCGATCAACGCGTTTACATGCCCTCGAGTAATCAGACAGTGGGAAAAATCTGGTCTACACGAGTCAGGCAGTGATCGGAGTTCTACTTTGCAACCAGTAAAGGTCAACTGCATGATCATACATCGTCTAGAAGTGTTGTCGCCACCTTGTGGGTGCTGTGTTAAACACTGCTTGCTAATTTCCGGTACTACGACTGAGAAATCCGATAACTGAGGTAAAGTCCAGCTTTCTTTATTGGATTTTTAGGCCTTAATCGGAGTATGCTGTTTACATGTCCACTTCAAATTACTGCACTGTACAGCACATACAGCACTGTATCCCTCCCCCAAACTGCCCTAGAAACTCTGTTTGCCAAGTTCCTCATATGGCAGCAGCCTAACCAGAGTGGACGTACGGTGGCTTTCTTCCTGGATGCCTTCCAACCTAGAAAATGTCAGGGGCGGGCAGTTAAACCACAACCTGTTCAACCCTCTGTAAATAGCCAGGAGGCATAAACTGCTGTCTAAAACCCTGCCTAACACTGACTGGGCTAGCGAGTTTAGCCAGATTCTGTGAAGTGGCAAAGCCTTGTGAATACAGTGGTTGGGTGTGTCTGGACATAGGAGTGCAGAAACTACATATGGTGTATGTATGTGCAGACGTTGTAAACAAGAAACAATGGTAACATGGCAACTAGCGCACTAAGGCAGTGCTAATAGGCTAACGCATGCTAACATGGCTAAAAGGGTGATAACTCCAGCTAGACCCAAATGTGCAGCAGGGGTCGCAGGCTAACACAGGCTAGCTCTAGCTGACAGGGTCAAGCGGTCAGTGACAACTAGCCTGGTCGACCAGCTTAGCACCAGCTTAGCACCAGCATCGGGTATGTTTTAGGTAGAGTTTGATGGTTTAGCTGGTCTACAAGCCTGACCAACATCACCAAACTGGGCAGGCAGCATGACCAGCATGACCAAGCTGTGTTGACCAGCATGACCACCTTGACCATCAAAGATGGTCCAGCAAAAGCTAGTCTGTGTGTGTGTGTCCTAGGAAGTCGAGCCCAAGAGCAGGCCGCACGATGAGTAAAGGGGCCTCCAACAATCCCGAAATGTCATCACAGGACCCTCCTCCTTCCACAGTTGATGTCAAATCACCTCCAAGGTTTTCACCGGGTCGAATCCCGGATCATGTGGCCTGCCATCAGCAAGCGGAGCCGGAGAGAGCACGATTGGCCCTGCTCTCTCTTCAGGTGGGTAGATGGCTCCCCCTGTCTCTCCCTGCACTCCCTCCACTTCAGTGTAATGCTGGCCAGCATGGGTGTCTGCTAGGCGATAGGCAATCATCTAACAGCTCATGCCGCCGAATGCAATCAAATCCTCACAGCAACACTCCTCCAGAATCTAGTAGAAAGCCTTCAAATTCTTTATTTAATACCCTTGGCTTCCTTGGAGACAATGAATGAGCAGGTGTCCCAATACTTTTGTCCATATAGTGGTGTAATCCATGTGTTTGGACCTGCGCATATCACCATGTTAAGTGCATGTGTGGTCAGACACCATGTAAGTGGAACCTCATGTGGTTAGTGCCATGGTCTGCATGTGTGTGTGTGTGTGTGTGTGTGTGTGTGTTTGAGTAAGCTCACTGAGGCACTGTTCAGTGAATCAATTGCTTCAGATTCATGTGTCGACTCAGGTGAGGCATTCTGCCAGGGCTTCACAATAAAGAGCTTCTTGTTTTCAAAGCAAGATGCTTCCTGCTTCCTCTACCCCTTTGATAGTACTATAGTAATGCAGATTAAGGCCAGTAGGGGGCAGCAAACTACCTAACAAAATACTATAACCTCTATTATATTATATTATATGTTTTATTATTATTGTTTATTGCTAAAACCTTCATTGCATTCTTTTTGACAGCCAATTATATACTTATTCCATTGTCCGTTCCGTGATCAACCCCCTCGCCCTCCTTAATGCACACAAATGAATACACACATGGATGACCAGAAAACAAATGTTTTATTAACACATATTAAAATAGTTCATTTTAATTTTGTTTCCTTTGTACAAAACGCTAAAACTTGGGGGTTTTTTTTATATGTATGAATATGGGTGTGTAAGTACACGTGTGGCTAGTGAGTGTCCCTCTCTACTTTTTATTGAAGAATTCGTTGCAGAGCATGGTAAGGCAGGCCACCAGGGTGACGTACTCCTGGAAGTCAACAATTCCGTCAGCGTTAGCGTCCAGATCCTTGAAGATCTTATCCAGTGCTTTCTGGTCTGTGTTTTTCTGTCATGCAAAACCACACACACACACACACATTCAGAAAAGGCAGTTTATTATTTCACTATCCTTCAGAAAAGATCCGTTCAACATAGCTAAAAAGTAATGGACGTTTATGTGCACCAGTTAGCAAGCAAATAGACTTGCTTATGTGCTTCGAAAGGCCGGATGCTTGAACCGACTTTTATACTTGTGTCCATTTTTCCAGGTTTTTCCAGCGCCTCTAGGGTCCGCGCAATGCTAACTGGCTAATTCATTAGCAGTCTAACTCTAGTGCAAAACTACTGTCCTAGCTGATTTCCTACGCCTAGAAGAACTGCAGTTAGCTTCGGCTGTGCGGATGCTAATGTGCTAGTGCGACTCTCACCCCGAAGATGTCTCCGAGCTCATTGTTGAGCAGGTCCTTCAGCTCGCCCTTGCTCAGAGTGAGCTTGTCTCCCTCCTTGCCGGAGTACTTGTGGAAGGCAGCAATCAGGAGTGCCATGGCTTTCTGGACGTCGGACATGGTGGCTTCTGAGGAAAGAGAGCGTAAAGGGTTGCAGTAACTGCGGTTCAGTTTTGCGTACATTCAGGTTAGCAACTGCTCAAGTTTTGAGGCAACTTGACCTCAAAGAGACGTTAGACCATCCCTGAACTTTCTACTCTTTCTGTGATTAATTTGCACGTCTGGAGAAGGGACAGATCCCAATTGAATGGGATCTTGTTCCGTCAGCGACAGCTAGCGTTCATCAGACATTTCAGGCCTGCAAAAAAAAAAACGTGAACGGCACCACACGCCTTCGTGTACACAAACAGTGACTAACAGAGTGCCACGCCCAGCTTTAGCCTGGAGGAAGGGATGGGCGCCCTTTTCTCTGCGCCGTGGCCGAAGGAATGGCCTGCAAAGAAGAAAGTAAGAGAGGAAAAGGGGAGGAGGGAAGGATGAGGACGAGAGAGGAGGTTGAACTGGTGAAGTAAACCACCAGTTTTAAACACAAGCAGATTACGGCCAACGCCCTTCGCTGCGCCCTGTAATTAAGTCATTGGGTTAACGATTGAATTGAGAAGGAGAGAAAGAGCGATCAAGAGAGGGTGAGAAAGGAGAAAGATCGATCTTGGCTCTCCTAAAAGACTAGTTAAATGCTAGCTATGCTAAAAGGAAAGTTACTGGCTTCGTTTGGGTCGGTCGGCACTCCACATGAACGTGTTCCCAAAGGTCAACAACACTCTACGCTACACTCTGCCGGTTAAAATGAGCTCGGAGGCATTGGAATACGTCTGGACGAGAAACGTGGCCTAGATAAGTTGCACTTGAGCAAACGCAAGGGTCTCAAACTGAAGCGACGGACGGCTGTGAGCCTAGAGGGGGCGACTGAGTGCGGAGAAACGGAAGCGAAGAAAGGAAGGAATGAAAAATAAATAAATAATTAAAAAAAAAAAAAAAAAATCCCAGGCAGGCAGGGAAGCAGGGAGGGAGGGGTCTGTGAGCAGAGAGAGAGAGAGAGAGAGAGAGAGAGAGAGAGAGAGAGTTTACAAGTCCTACGCAGTGCCTTGACTCACTGTCAATGAATGCAACAAGCACTAAAAGAGGGCATGAAGCCAGAGAGAGAAGGAGAACACTGCACAGCCTGATAGGAAAAGGCTGGAGAAGAATGCCCTTGTGTAGCGTTTGCGAGAGCAGTGAGTGCAAGCAGTTAGCTGCAGTAAAATTCCACCTGGTCCAAAAAAAGCGGCCCTCCCAAATCTGTTGATTCAGTGCCACCAGGTCAGCAGGTCAAGAACTAGAAGCTACCGATAGATCTGGTTAGGCTAAAACTTCTGCTGCACCCACAACAAACTTTCCCAACTTTAAAAACTTTAAGAACTTTTCCGAACCCCCACTTACCTTGGGTTTGCACGGAGACCTCGGGCAGCAACGAGAAAGAGAGAGAGAGACGGAGGGAGTGATGGAAAGAGGGACGGACCTGCTGTTATATGCGCTAGCTGCCACACCCTCTGGCTCCATCCGTTCTACCCTCCTTAACCCACTGCTCACTCCCTCCTCCTCCTCTTCTGCTGTTGCTGCTTCTTCTTCTTTCTCCTTCCGTGTCCATGCTATCCCACCCCGAGTCTTGGAGGTTTACAATAGCACCATAATTATCACCATAAGATGCTAAAACGTCCCTGCAAGTTCCAGGCCTTTGTCTGAGCTAGCATGCAGCATTGTATCCCCCCCCCCCCCCCCAACCACCCCTCTAAAACTGCCATGGAAACTCTACTGTTTGAAGCTCTACTTCCTCATATGACAGGAGCCTAGCCAGAGTGGGCGTACCGTGACTTTCTGCTTGGACACCTTCCAAATCTAGATGGGTTCGGGCTAGCTCAATCACACCACAACGAATATTCAAGCCTTTGTAGACCTCCAGGAGGCATCTACTGCCATTTACTGCTGATACCAACAAGTGGTTTACTGGATGAGCAAGTTTAGCCAGGTTTTGTTAAGCAACTGAACCTTGTGCATACAGTAAAGCTAGGTGTGTCTGGACGTCGGACCACAGGGTATTACAATAATCCATGCTTTCTCTACAATGGAGGGCAAATAGAACCACCTACATGTTAAGCAAGCCGCAGGTCTGGCTTCATTGGGCAGCTGGAAGGTGCAGGTGGGCAATGGGAACAAAGCTGAAGTGCTTCCTCGTCTGCAGGAGATCAGACATGTTGCATAAGGGTAAAGATGCAGCTTTGCACAATCAGGTGCTGTAGAGGAATCAATGATGCACGTTTTGTGTCTAGCCTCACGTCGGTGGTCAGTTTCGGACCGCAGAGCCGCTCCTGGTTGGAGACTTTTTGGTGGTGGACCTTCATTTATCCCTGCTGTGATCCTGACCTGAGAACTACAGCAGCACCTATGTACCTGAGATGTATCTACCAGCAATAGATAGCTAAGATAAGATCGCTAATAGATAAGCTATGCCTCAGAATGGACCACCTAGGGGGGGTGCTGGCAGGGATTTTGGGCCCCATGAAGATATATGACACTAGGCCCTACAACATTAACAATTCTGATAATAGAATAATCCTAACTCCAATCATATGGCTAAGATAAGATCGCTAATATATAAGCTATGCCTCAGAATGGTCTAACTAGGGGGCGCTGGCAGGGATTTGGGGCCCCATGAAGATATATGATACTAGGCCCCACAATGTTGCTCACTTCTGCCAAAATACTCAATTAACACATTTATTAGGGGCCCTGTCAGTCAGTCAGTCACATGCCCTTAGAATAATCCTAACTCCGACCATATGGCTAAGATAAGATCGCTACTAAATAAGCTGTGCCTGAGAATGGTCCACCTAGGGGGCACTGGCAGGGATTTTGGGCCTCATGAAGAGGTATTACACTAAGCCCCACAATGCTGCTACCATTTCTACCAATAGTCCTTGCTCCAACCATTCAGCACCCCTGGGTCCACCACCCATGGGGTGGAGGGGGCCTGACGAAAATTGTGCAGTACACACCTTTAAAGTGGAGCTATAAAGGTCAAGCTGGTGATTGCAGTGTTGAGCTTTAAGCAGGGGCGTTCAGGTTAGTCATATAATTAGCTGCAGGCAATCCATTGTACAAAAGTTTTGACACACCTTCAGATAATGAGCCATGATAGAAAAACCCTCAGGCTGAAAGACGGTGTTCCGCCGAGTTGTGCTACCTTGCCGAAGCATGCTAGCATAGCGCATATTATTTATAGGTAAAGCTGCCCTCCGTAATCCATCACTGAAGCTCTGTATGCAGAAAATATGGGGTTTAAACGAAAGAGGCTAAACAACGTAGCCTGTAGACTGCATAGCAAGTATGCTAGCTACTTAGCTACCATAGCAGGTTGTGGTAAGTTTTAAGAGATATGATCATGTAGTTTACAAACAACTTTCGTTAGATTAGGCTAATCGTCTGCTCCAGTCACCAGATTATCTGAAGTTGGCAGCTATTCTGATTAGCTTTAGCTAAATTAGGTGTGATGCTGGCTGCCTAGCATACTTCCTTACAAGTTCCCTAAGTTCTATCCAGGTCTCAGGTGATTTATGATGGTGCGGAGCTGGTGTACCTGGTTAGCTAGCACAGGCATGCTGGTCGACTAGCATACCAGCATTCAAAGCAGAACCTAATGCTAGCTTCTGATGTGTTTTTCCTTAACAGGGTTGCTACCGAAACTACAGGCCAGGCAGTCGATTCTTTAGGGTTGTTCAGCTTCTTTACCGAAGGGAGCGTCTCGCTTCTAGTAAAAGTGGGTGGCGATTGCGTTGGAATCGGATATGCCCTTATATGCATTGCTCCTCTCTAAAAGAAGGAATCCACAGGAGGTAAACTGTCATTAGCGTCCACAGAAACTCTACCCGCGTTGTTGGAGCACTTCGGTAAACAGCAGAATTGTTCATTAGGCCATAAATCCTCACTGCAGCTCTAAGGCATTCATCAGATTAAACTAGCAGAGCGCTATCGCAAATACAAAGGAGCATTATGGGCAGGTGCAGCAGAGATGGCCACGCCGTGCTCTCATGCCCAGCGCTGAGAGGTCTACTGTGCACACAGAAACATCAGGGTTGGGCAACCCGGACCAATGTCTACATGGTATCTGGTTTCTTTAGTGGCATGTAGCATTTAGCTAACACGGCTTTAGTTGGAACTAACTCTTTACCCACAATGTAAAGAGTCTGGCTGTTACTGTCATCTATGAAAATGATAGATTCTGCCTCCAGAAACTACATAAGCAGGTCTAATAGAATGGAAAACTATATTTAACTGGCCAATACCAAAACCCTAAAACCCTGTTACTCTTATGTAACAGTCTTGACTCCTTTTATTTACGCCCGCAAAATGTGCATACACCCAGCCCACTAGCGAAGGCCTTTCGAGGCTAAATTCCAGGTGTATGCGTTCTTTGGCTTTGAGGCAAGTGTGACCACATAGGTGGGTAATTGTAACAGACTGGCTAGGTGTAACATTGGCTAATAAAGGTAGCCCACCATAAAAGCTAAATTAGCAGGGTGCAATAACAGGGTGGTAAATAGGGTGGCTTGTTAAACGGCCTCTAAGCATAGTTTGCATACATGCTACAAATAACCTAATGGGAGGATGGCTGTAACAGATTGGCTAGATGTAACATTGGCTAATAATGTTAGCTCACTAGCGAGGCCTTTCGAGGGTAAATACTAAGGACACTTGGGAAGAATACTGAGGTAAATGAATTCCTTGGCAGCCTTAACTTGATATACTTTAAAGCAAAAGTGAGCAAATGCTACATCTAATCTAATTGGGGCGGGGGCATTGTAACAGACCAGACAGGGTGGTAAATAGGGTCTAAGCATAGTTTGTGTACATGCTACAACTAACCTAATGGGAGGGTGGCTGTAACAGATTGGCTAGATGTAACATTAGCCTATAATGTTAGCCCGCTAGCGAAAGGCTTTCGAGGCTAAATGCTAAGGCTACTTGGGGAGAATGGGGAGGCGAGGTTAAAAGGCTAAAAGCTACCACAATGCAACATATGAAAGCCGGAGTACCGAGAAGGCAGAAGGGCTGAGTGGGTACCAGGCTAAAAGCTAATCTAGCCAACCTGTTACAGTCTCTTCAGCTAGTTGAGGGTGAGCTGATAGTAAGACTCAGGAATAATTACAAAATAATAACAATAATTAGTTCTTGTTGCACTTCTAAGCTAAATCAACTAAATAAATCAGCACATTTCATTCTGAGGTCAAATAACAGGGTTGTAAATACTGTTGTAAGTCGCATCGGAGCATTTTCCCTCCTAATCAAAGTCACATGCTTACTATTTGTACATCATAGAACATAAACTGTTGCTGAACAAATGCATTTATTGGCAGGGAAGTGTGAGCAAATGCTACAGCTAACCCCATAGGTGGGTCATTGTAACAGACTGGCTAGGTATAACATTGGCTTATAATGTTAGCCAAGTTATCAGCTTGTTTCAATACGATAACAGGGTGGTAAACAGGGTGGTTTGTTAAACAGCACCTAAGCATATTTTGCTCTAACCAAACGGGCATATGTGCTGTTCATACACCGCAGAACAAGTTCATATACTCAATACATTCTTCATTCTTTGAAACATCCAACCAAAAATGATAACGCATAACCCATCATAAACAGGGTGCACATTTGAGGTTGCTCGAGTTTCACCTGCGGTTCCAGACTGAGGAACAACAGGTAAAATGTGAGCAATACTGCAAGAAAGGGGAAGTCTTGTTTTCTGTTTGGGTTCCCACAATTTCCCTTTATGCTAAATTCATTTCCTATCAGCGTGCTGGCAGCTTGGCCAACGGATGCTAAAAGACAGTGCTTCGCTATGGAGCCTTTGGAGAACCTAAGTATCTCCAAAATGTCAACTCTGCAGAAGATGGAAATAACCGTCTGTACCTTCTTTCAGTTAGGGCTGGGCAACGTGCCGATATTTCAGCGTATCATAAAAAATATTTTATTGTGATATACAATTTGCTTTTCTAAACATATCGAGAATATAATGAGTGCTTAAAGAACCTTGATCAATGGGTTTAATTGGATCTATTGCAATACATTTTAAATAAAAAATATTGTACTCAGTACGGGAGAGTATTTGAATGGTAAATTCTAAGAATCTGTCGATACTGATGCATTTTGTCTGCGATTACATGTATCATGATACATTTCTTCAAATATCGTGATGTAATAATAATCATTTTAACATATCTACTTTTAAAGAATGTCAATGTAAAAAAGTAAATAAGTAAATAAAGTCATTTTGCAGCATTTTTATTGGTTCATATATATATATGTATAGAACACCTTTTATACATATATATATATTTGGCACCTTTTGCTTGATATACTTTCAAGCAAGTGTGAGCAAATGCTACAACTAACCCCATATGTGGGTAATTATAACAGACTGGCTAGGTATAACATTGGCTACATAGCCCACCATAAAAGCTAAATTAGCATGATTTTATTCAGAGGTACAATAACAGGGTGGTAAATAGTGTGTAAATATATATAGATATATATGCCTGTGTGTGTGTGTGTATATATATATATATATATATATATATATATAGTGTACATTGGCAATAGTTCAGTAAAAGTTAGCTTTTCAATGGTGAATCACTATTTGCACTGCAAACACACTTCTGCATTGTGGAATTAAGAGCCCATGTTATGCAACTGCCTTGTTTTGCACTGCACTACATCTTGTAAAACTGTCAAGTTTTAAGCAGGAAATGCCAGAAATGATCGAAAGGATCAACAAAGTCCAATATACGGTTTGCTTCTCCAACCCAGTGGTTGTGGCCTATAAGCGTATGTGTGTGTATGCTTGTGTCGGCATGTCGTGCATGCTCTGAATGCCTCTGTGGTCGTACAAATGATTTTGACCTCATTAGCTCAGATAGTTTTGTTTCGCTTCTACGATGCAGCAGTCGAGAACTGCCAGGACTCCTCTTTCTATTCACGTTAATGGAGCTGTCACTGTGCGCCTGGACAGTGGTTCCTCATAGTCCAGTCAAACCATGCCAGTAATTCGCCCACAAAGTTTGACCCAGTTCTTGAAGAATGCATGAACAACATGAATGCACGAACTACAGTAGAATTCAAATTGTCGCTATGTAAACCTGTGGCATGGTTAGCGATTAGCGATATCCTAATACAGGCATTTTCTAGAGGGACAGGTATCAGCTATTTTAAGCCTGAGCCAGTTCAGATCCTTTGTTTTTACCCCTGTGTTATAAGAAAGCACCTTCTGGCGCGTTCTAAGGGTGGTAACAGAACAGTTCAGAGTCTGCTATGTGGAACTATTTTACAGTAGTTCTACCTTAAGTCAGTCAGACTGGATAATATGATATTAAAAACACTGTAACATAATAAAACGATCATCCCTAGCCAAGATTTTATTTTAGGTTGAGGGTGCCAGCTAAGAAGCATCAGGATCGAAGGCTAGGAAGCTGACGATATTGCGCACATTATAAAATGGTCATCCCTAGCCGAGAATTTATTTTAGGTATGTCGACCATGACTCATTACAGGGTTTTCCATCCTCCAAGTTTTTGTGAATTTTGAAAATGCGCACCCAAAAACTGAATAGAAAAGGCCCAAATTCGGAAAAACACCCAGTTAGCGCAAAAATATTTAGGTGGAAAAGGTAGAATATTGCTAAAGTCATATAGTGGGAAATAAAATATTTTTAAAAGGGTTTTAGAAGGGTTTTCATCTTTCTATTGTAGTATACCAGGACTGAACAGAGCCTTTAGAACCGTAAGGAAGAGGCTAACGCTAACACTAATGGTGGCCCTACGGTTGGTCCAGTCAGGATACTCAGCTCTTCAAAGGTTTCTTTCCACGTTCTGAAATGCTGATTCCAAAAAACAGACTACAAACGGCTGTAAAACTGATTCTGCTAAAGGCAAAGGCTGAGCTAAATCTCTCAGTTTCGCTAATTTTAACGCCACTGCTAATCGCATTAGCCTACGCTATCTACAGCTCATTTAGCTCATTTAGCTCATTTTCATGACAAAATCTCCTAATTGCGGGTAACGTTTGTGAAACGTCTGGATGGAAACCAGCCTGTTGCCATAGTGCGGCTGACCCCCAACAGCTAGCCAACTAGCCTTCTTCACAGCAGCTTCCATGACAAGAGGAAAAAGGGTCCATCTTTTTCAGCCTCAGATAGATTAGATATGTGTGGCAAATGGGGCGAAGATTTCCATTTCTGGTCATCGTTGTTCCACAGAAACCTTCTTTGCTAGTCAGTTTTGCTGTAGTCTATGCTAGGAGTCAGCAGAGCTCAGCTGAGCTAAGCCAGAGACGTTATAAATGAGGGGTGAGGCCACTGGTTAAGATATGAATGGGGGGCTCTCGTAATGCTCAACATAGCGTCCAAAACATCAGTTTTTCTGTGCATTATTGAGCAGAACGCTACAAACAGTTAGGGTTGTGGTTTTCATCAGATTTATCAGCGATAAACTTGTTTTGAAACACTAATTTGACCAGTTTCCTGTATTTCATAAGAATAGAGACATAGTCTTGTGTGACTGGAAGTACCTGCCCGGTGGCATTGAAGAGAGGGCACCCAAGATGGGAGGGAATTTGGCTTCGCAACAGAACTGAGGTAAAACCATTAAGTTTCATGACTGTTGGCAGTGTGTAAGCATGTAAACCATGGGTAAACACTACCATGGTAGTAGCTGCTTCCAGGACACTGCCGATGAATTGGCAGTCGCTTGTATTTACTTAATGTGACAATACAAGAACCAGGATGCCAGAACTCAGCATCTTGGAGCTTTTCTTTATTATCAATTACAGGCACAAATCTTGGGGCCTTGTGAGTGGGCCTAAGCCCTCCCAAACTCCCCTCTCTCTCAGCTGATGTACGCTTAGTGCTGGTGTTTGGTGGACCATAGCTCATTTGTTGGTGCACAATTTGTGTTAGCCATCCTTTAAACTCTTCATCAGTCGGCCTTGGCATTGATGTATGTAAAAAAAAAAACTGTGGTATACCCGTACCATAGAAAGGTCAAAGTTCAAATTATGAATAGTCATATACAGAATTATAATTATGAATGGAGAGGGGTTGGTAAACTGTTAAGACAAACAGCTGCACACTCATACAGTAGATGTAGAATGACACCAATTTTCCCTCTGCCATGGACCACTGGGCATCAGTGGTGGAGAATGAACTCACACATACTGTGGAGGCATGACTAGGCTTGACTCAGCAGTGGAGGAAGGGCAAGTATCTCAGTATGAAGAACTAATGGCGCTGGTCCACTGCATGGTACCTACACTACTCTGCTCCACTCTACTCGGCTTGTTTGCTTATCTATTAGGCAAATTTGGCACTTGGTACCTGGGAACGTGCCACAAGTGAGCCTTGGTTGCCCATGACCCTGTCGCCAGTTCACTGTTGTTTTCTTCCTTGGAGCACTTTGGACTTTTGGTAGGTACTGACCACTGAATACCAGGCATACCCCACAAGACCTGCCTGAGGTTTTGTGGATGCCCTCAGATGCCCAAAGTCAAAGTGGCTCAGATTCTTACGCTTGCCCACTTCTCCTGCTTCCAAGTCAACGACTTCAAGAATTGATTGCTCACTTGCTTGCCCACCCCTTGATATTGTAAGGTGATTGCAACCAGATAGTCCATGTTATCCACAAGACCTCAAAAGGTACCCTGCGGTATCTGCCCATAAAGCATTAGCGGCAGATCCTGGAAGTCCTGGAAGTTGTGAAGCAGGACCTTCATGGATTACATCAGTGGGAATTGGTTGCCCATGGCCCTATCGCCAGTTTCCTGTTGTTTTCTTCCTTGGAGCACGTTGGACTTTTGGTAGGTACTGACCACTGAACACCAGGGACACCCCACAAGACCTGTCTGAGGTTTTGTAGATGCCCTCAGATGGCTCAGACTCTTACACTTGCCCAGTTCTCCTTCTTACAAGTCAACAACTGTACATCCCACCCATTGACACTGTAAGGTGACATTGCAACCACTTCACCTGTCAGTGGTTTTAATGTAACATGATTAGGAAATGGTAGGAAATGAAGAATGGCAGATGGTACCGGAGGTTACGCTGTTTTGTGCTGTTGTTAGTTGTTGAGGAAGCATGTAGAACATTTGTAGAGGTAGTACCACAACACCACCCACTATCTAAGCTATCAAGCCTGGACTTGACTTACAGCGAGCAAAACCAGAAGGAACAGAGAGGAAGCGTCCATGAAACCCCACTACTCCTCGGCCTCCACGCAAACACACACTGGATGATTCAGTGTCAGCTGCCTGGCTTTGATTAGCGTCCTCTGTGTGTGCCGCTGTTGTGTTTCTATGACGATAGTGTCCTTTGCTGGCGTGAGAAGCTAAATTTGCCACTGCTATTGGCTGGTGACAGAGTGCCACAAAGAAAGGAAGGAGGAAGCAAAAGGCTGCGTGTGTTTATGTGCTGCATATGCTTATTGTGTCCAGACAAAGAAGAAAAACCCCAGAGGGGTTGTGTCTGTGTGTGTTTTTAGCGCTTTGTGAGGACCCGCTGCGACCGTTATGACGTTTTGCTGCACATTCGGAATAGATTCTTTGATATTTTGATTGATGGCAACCAAAGTTTGTCCTCAGGAATGATGGGCTGGGCCATTTCTTAAGGCATAAACATGCTAGTACACTGGCAACATCCTTGCAACCATGTGGAATACCAAAGCAACCACCAAACAATACCCTACATTAGCGACATTAGCTATGAATATCTAGCATACTTGCTGTCTTAACCTTCACATGTCCATTCCTGGTCCTGGAGAAACCCCTGCCCTGCACATTTTTAGGGCTATGGCTATATTATGTTCTCAATCAATCTTAATCTCAAGCTCAGCAACCACCTAGCAACACCTTAGCAACCAACTCCTATACCATGGCAATGCCTTAGCAATCATGCAGCAACACCACTGCTAAGCTGCGATGACACTTGAGGACCATAGCACCTGGATAGCAGCAGCTAGCAACCAAATGGATTACCATAGCAACCTCTTAACAAAACTGAAAGTTGGTTGTACCTCAGATACCATAAAAACCACTTAGCAATACCTTAGCAACCAGAGCAATTCATTTTTTGTTACACTGTTGTCTGCTGAAGGAATGATGACACCAGTAGCTAGTCTAGCTGTATATATACTGAGCAAGCACTATATTAGGAACGCCGTCCTAAAGCTGGGTGGTGCCCCCCTTTGCTCTCAAACCTTCAAGCACCAGAGCCCACTGGTTTTAGATCTGCTGACTGGGAAGGCCACTGAAGGACCTCGAAAACGCCTCGCCCTCTTCATTAAACCAGTTTGAGACAGGCCATGAAGGGATGCACATGGTCAGCAACAGTACTCAAATATTACCGACAGTAGTAGCATGTAGTTGAAATACTCCAAACATCTTAATTGTGGTACATCGGGGCCCTGGGTAGTCCAGCACAGGAAAAAGGCGCTGTCACTATGATCAGAGGATTGCTGGTTCGAATCCTCTGAGGGGCAGCTGAGGCCCCAGAGAGAGCACAGTTGGCCTTGCTCTCTCAAGGGTGGGTATTCGGCACTTCTTTAATCAGTGGATAAGCAGCTGGTGATGAATATGAGCGAAACTGACCGAACCCAAACTTTTATTCAGTTCCCTGCCTGCGACAGTAGGTAGGGGGCGCTAGCTACTTTCAGGGCTACTGATCTAGAGCGGATGCGCTCCAAAGCCTAGGCTGCGTTTCTCGGCCGCTACATCATAGAAGGCTGTTCCAAGGCGAAGTACCCTACAAATGCAGCCTACGTGATCTCGAGGACACAACAGATGTATGCTTCCCAGAGCTTCTTTACCCACAGTGCTCTGCAAAGGGGTTGGAGCTGCTGTAGAGCATCTATTTCTGGCCCAGCAGTGAATTTTTAGAGCTTCATTTTTGTTATAATTTACTCCATAAATCACTGAGACTGTGATTTTGTGAGCTGGTTTTGCAGTTTCCTGTTGAAACGCCTCTCGGGACTGGTGCAAGATCCAGTTGTATCAGTGCAGCGCTAACAGGGTTATCCACCCTCCATCTTTGTGAGGTGTGTAGGCCGCTAAAGGGTTCACTGATAGTCTGAGCAAAGGTCTGAATGTATTTACAACCTCTGCAGAACGTCAGAGCGATGGCAGTGATACGGAAAGATCAGACATGATGAAAAAGGAGGAAAGAATGTGGAAGAGAACAGGTTTAGGGGGGAGAGGGGAGTTCGGGGGGGTGGGGTGGTCGATGTGGGGGAGGAGCGTAGCCGTAAACTCAGCTAACCCTCCCCTTTCATTATATAACCCAGCTATGAATCACTGGACTAGAATTTCACTCTCATTCGTGCCACGGCTGAACTGTGTTTATAATGTCTTTGTGTGTGTGTGTGTGTGTGTGTGTGTGTGTGTGTGTTTTGTACATATAGGACGATCCACTGGACAGCCTTTGATATTCTGTGAGACCTGTGTGTCCTGAAACACATACACACACACACACACACACACACACACACACAAATATCGAACCTAACATGGTTCCTGTGGACAACAACGAACAAATGAGAGGACGAGAGAGGAAAAGAGAAAAGCAAGGAGAGGAGAAGAAGAAAGCGAAGAATAGAAGACGAGAGAACAGCCAAGAGAACAGCCAAAAGAACAGCCGACAGAACAGGAGAGAAGAGAGGAGGGGAGAAGATCTGCTCCAAGAGTCGATTCAGTCGATTCATCTCCACCAGAACACACACACACACACTAACTCCCACACACACACTAACCCACATACACACACACACACTAATGGAACTGTTTTGTTCCATTCAAATGGCTTCACAGCCTCCTCAAACACACAGTATGGCCAAAAGTATTTGGACACCCGCTTATTCATGCTTTCTACTGAAATCAAGGGTACTGGTAAAGGGTTTCTCCTGCTTTTGTCGGAGTAGAAGGCTTTGTTTTGGGAACATTGCTGTGAGGATTTGCTTGCATGCAGCGACCTCAGCGAAGTCACGATGTTGGATGATCACTATCCCACCTCATTCCCAACTCCCCAACTCCAATCCAAAAGTATAGGACGGAGGTACATAGCTAATCCTACTCCTGTTTCAGTAAGTGTCAAAGAAACTTAAGGAACTTCGCTATATTAGCTATTTAGCGAGCTAGCTAGCATACCTGCTGTCCTAAGCTTCATGGGTCTTAAAGCAGTGGTTTCCGACCCTGGTCCTGGAGAAACCTCTGCCCTGCACATTTTAGGGCGTATTCACATTAGCGTTTTGTTTCTGGCTTTGTTATGTTCTCAATCACCTAGCAATGGCTTAGCAACCAATAGCTATACCATAGCAACACCTAAACAACCCTGATCACAACTTAGCAACCATCCAGTAACACCACAAAGGCCTAAATCCTACCCGTATGTGCTCTGCACATTTTAGGGGGCGTTTTTACCCTAGGGCTTTTTTTTTTCGAGCTATGTATGGTCTTAATCACCTAGCAATGGCTTAGCAACCATTGCTATACAATAGCAATCACCTTAGCAACCACCTAGCAACACCTTAACAACCATGGAAACACCATAGCAACCATCAAGAAACACCACAAAGGCCTAAACCCTACACACGTGCCCTGCAAATTTTAGGGCATTTTCGCAATAGCATTTTTTTCTGGCTATGTTATGTTCTCAATCACCTAGCAATGGCTTAGCTACCAACAGCTATACCATAGCAACGCCTTAGCAACCACCTAGCAACACCTTAGCAACCACTTAACAAAATCTTAGCAACCATCCAGCAACACCACTGCTGAGCTGCAATCACAGCTTTCTGCCCTCTGTTGAAGGATAACCCAGATAAAATCATAATTGAGCGAACAGATCTCTCTCTCTCTCTCTCTCGATCTCTCTCTCTCTGTCTCTCACTCTATTCCTCATACACACACAACTTGGCTCAGTATATAACTAAACAACAGAAGCAAACCCTCTCCTATTTTGGCCCAAAGGCCTAAGGTCCTACCCGTATTCGGAAAAGAAGGAATCTGCTTGGTGTAAACAGGAATGACTTTACAAATGCCCAACTGTGTCTCTTATTGGAGAATTACAGGGGGGGGGGGTTTGAGTGTGGTTTTGTTGTAATGCAAAACAGATGACAGTTTGGGTTCTCGTACCCCGAACTGACCTCCGTGCGTACGATTTTCCCAAACTGCAGGGAGAGCGATGAGTGTGTGTATGTGCATGCAGGTCGAAAAAAGAAATTGCGTCTCTATAATCATAAAATAAGCTTGTGCAACAGCAAAGCCTGGGTTCATTTAAATGTACTTTAGAAGCCTTTATTGCACTGGCTCAGAAAGAGAGAGAGAGAGAGCAAAGAGAGAGCGAGACAGAGGGAGACTTCATTAAACGTTCCTGCTCTAATTCCTGCGTGCTGGAGGGCTTGGAGGGCCTGTGCTGTCTGGACACTGTCCAGTGTGTTCATTACCGAGGCCCTTTATGCCTGAGTGTGACTCCAAACAGGCCGACCACATGATATTAATATGGCCTTACAGCACGGTAAAGGAGCAGGCCCTGCTGACTTCTGGAAGTACATTTCAGGACTCTGAGGACCCCATTTAGACCTGGTCACTTCATCCGGATTGAGTTTCGGCATTATATCTGGCCAATACACATCAAACTGCAAGTGTAAGGCTAAAATCAGGATACAATCCAGATACTAGTCACATGAAGTGACCAGGTGCAAACGGGATCTTCGATTGGACAGTTAACACCTTAGACCCAGTATTAGCTAGCTGACCGATTGCGAAATAATGGTGTCCATGGCTCTTGAACAATCACTGCTTACCTGGGACTCTTCTAAACAAAGTCTCATCCTGTATTTAGGTCTATTTTGGCCATTATGCTTGCATATTTATACTTCAATATGTGCACCCCTGCTGTGCTAATATCATTGTTTTAGTTATCAAGTGTTTTAGAGTCGTTTTGGCATTCTGCACACACACACAGCTTGTCTAGTCCTTGTAGAGAGGTACTCTCTGAATAGGACTCTCTGGAGCAGATACACATGAACCTAGAGGGGTATAAAGCCCCCCAGCACTGAGCTCTGGAGCAGTGTAACTACTGTGTTCTCTGGAATGATGGCTGGTGCTGGAGTTGGGGGTAAAGTGGGGTGGTGATCAGCCAACATCCTGACCTCACTAATGCTCTTGTCGCTGAATGCAATCAAATCCTCACAGCAGTGCTCCTCCAAAGTATAGTAGAAAGCCTTCTTTGTATGATATTATTTGCATAAGTTGGCTACAAAAACGTTAGCGTCTTTTGTGTGTTCTTCCCGTAGCCTTGCTTGGCTCTGCATGTGTATCAGGTTAAGTGGTTATTTGTAAGCGTTTGGAACCCAGCCCGCAGTTTTAGAATAGCACACACACACACACACACACACACACACCTCTCTCTAGGTGGATAAAAGCTAATGCTTTCCTGCTGCCCGCTCTCCTTCCCGGGCACATTGGCACAATAGCTCGACAGAGGAAGCTATCCAGCCATCCAGCCTCCAGTCTGCAAAGTGTCGTTTTCCTCCCTCGCTGTTTTTTTCTCTCCCTTCTGTAACCTCTCATTCTCTCTTCCTGTGACTTATTGCTGGTGAGCAGCTCACTGTGGGTGAACAATAACAACTCAACACTGCTTTTGGAGTTCGTGCAGCCCAACACGATAGGCCTACCGTGAAACCCTAGCACCTGGATCAAGAATGCTGAAGTAGCAATCCAAAAAGAAAGTAGTGGCAGCATGTCTACCATCAACATGCTGTTGAAGGCATGAAAAACATCACGCCTGGAGGCATCTGGAGTCATTAAAAAGGGAACAGATTCGCCGAGTGTTGTGACCAGGGTGACTCAAGGATGAATCACACAGTGTGTAATTCTCCCCTCTTAAAGGAACGGTTTGGTTTTCCTGTTATGCCAAATGTAATCCATCCAATGAGGCAAGTCTGGTGTGTAAAGTTTGCTACCTTAGCTTCATGTTGGAGCTAATGGAGCTAACGAGTATGGGAAGATGACTGCCTCCAGAGCAGCATTGTGCAAACTAGACAAGCTATTGAAGCTGGTTGACCAAATTAGCTCTTGTCCATAATAGGGTGTTCAACTTTGATGGTATAGCTGGTCAAGAACAACTTGAGCACGCTAGTTGCCCGGCATGACCAGCACGACCAAGGTAGTCACTACGCTAGTTGGAGAGTTACCAAGCTCTCAGACCTTAATCAGCTTGTTAGGGCTATGGCTTGTTCGCAGTCATCGTTAGGAAAGCTCTGAGTAAAGCTCAGATTTCACAAACCTCGTCCCAACAATCAGCAGCCATGGGCTCCTCTAAGCAGCTGCTAAGCACTCTGAACATTAAACTAACTGAAGCCCAAAAAGCTGGAGAAGACTACATAGCTAGCCGAAGAGGTCTCCGAACACTTTCCGACAGAACTGCTCGTAGGATTGCTAGAAAGGCCAACAAAAGACCTTCAGGAAAATCATCCTGATGCATTTGGGGAACAAGTCCTGTGGGCTGATGAAATTAAAATTGAACTTTTCTGAACCGTCGCACCAGCTAGCCTACCGGATGCTTCAAGAGTGACGAGGGGAGATGCCATCTAGGCCATCTACCAGCCTGAAGAAAGCACGGCCAATTGTGCCTTCTCAGACTCCGGCTGCTGATGGCAAAGTGACTTTTTTATTTACTCTTTTTATTTACGGGACATGACTCAAAATGCATTTGCATGCACTATAGCACCGCCTTGAGGTCAATCCGGCAGATTTTTTTGTGCCTGAGTATTGGGAGAGAGGTCTGTAGGCCTTACAGTTTGGTCAGTGCCATTTTTGGCAACTTTTAAGGCATAATAATAAGGAGAAATAATAACAATAATTCTTACAAAAACAGATTACAAAACTTACAATTACTGGTGGGAAAGACCAACAATGTTGGAACTGTGTTCAATTTATGTGGTAGCATTTCTCATTTCAGGACTGAAATGATACAAAGGAAAGTCACCCCACGGTTCCTCTAAATCACCACACCCAGAATGGTTGGTTAACGACAGTTTGTGCAGCCGGATCAAGCTGGACTTATTTTAATCCAAAGGGCATTTCTCAAATGAAATGCAAAGGACTTGACTCATCAGCAGCTGCATTCTGTTGAGCACTGAGCGGATCGTTACTGGCCTTGAGAATGAGACTATAGTCGCCATAGGCAAATGCGTTATGGAAATGTCATGTGAGCACAGTCATGGAACGAGCTTTACACAAGGAAATGTAGATCTGTGCTTTGCACTTCCATGCTTTGTGCTTCCTCATGCTGGCGCTTGTTTTCTCCAGTATGTCTGCATGCATGTCAGTGTGTTTAGTGTTTAGAGGTGAATTCCAAGTATTCTCAAAACCTTCTGCACAATTCAGTCGTTGAGCCGCAAACAAAGTCATTCAGAGTGGGCTTGGTATGAAACTCATGAGTTCTTTACAGTGGTAGTGATGGAAACCAGGGGGTCACCATGACTATAATACAATAGAGGGTATGCACTGACGTCACGTTCCCGCTGGAACACGCCCTCTAACGGCCAAACCGGGAATGCAGCAAGCGACTATCTGCTCCAGTTAAAGGCAGCTGGACTCAACAGCGATCCATTCAAATGACCAAAGAACCAATGGTCAATGGACAGCAATGTGTAGCCAGGAATGTCCAAATCACACATGTTTAGAGGATGAAGCATCATATCTGAGAGCACAGAGTCAAGTGAATGGTCTTTCCACTAGTATTTCTTCTGTTTTCAGGCCCATTTAGTAGACTGGCTCATCCAGGTTTGCTTGCATTCCCTCTTACTTTTGCTGCAGAGCGTGACGTCACCAACACCATACATTCACACTGAACGCTAACACTGTCTTTTTGCCACTCAGTGGCCTTTTCGCCACCCTCTATTTTACAGCAGCTAGTTCCGACCTCACAATCTGATTGGTTGAGAAGCCTTTTTACACTAAAACTGTGAAATCATTCCGCTGAGGCGTTGACAACAACCGACAAGGGTGAGCTGAACTAACATCCCCACAGGCAAGTCGGTTCACTCTGCAACCATCGCATATCTATTAAAGGGGAAAGACTAAACTACTCGAAACTGATGGTCAAATTACCAACATTCACCCATTAAATCTCCTGACTGGTTTGTAGCGTTCACCTCAATAATGCACAAAAAAGAGATTTTACGGCTTCTTCTGGCTACTGTGCTTGTACAGATTTCCACATCCAGGGGGGCTCTCCCCACTAACATGTCAACCCTCCTCCTTAGCACATAACCAGAAAGCGAACTGGCTCTTTTTGCTGAAGGGCGACACTTTATCTGTAAACGTACGCCATGTTGAGCGTTACGAGAACTCCCATTCATATTTCAACCAGTGGCTGGGGTCCTCATTTATAACGTCTCAAGCTGAACTTGATAGGTGGACAGTTCTATGGCTCTAACTGTACCAGTTAGCGGACTTCAACTTAGCCGGTTCTGGTATTTTGGGATTGTTTCTATTAAATAGAGCTTAGAGGAACTACTTATTGGAGGAAGGATTTGACTGTTTTTCAGGATGAAATTCAGGGCGTCTTAGATTTATTTTGTTGTAAAAACTGTTGTATAAAAGCAATGAAGCACTCGAGGTTGTGTGTTATCGCGGATAACATCACAGATGTGTTCTACTGCTTAACACCCATCAATCAGTCCACAGTGATGAGAGCTAAAACATGGATCTCAGTGCTCAGCCAGTGTATTCCTAGCCATTTAATGTACTAACACTACCCTTCAGTCAAGGATTACTGAGAAAAAGGCCTAACTAGCTTGTCCTAAATGACATTACCAAGGTGGATTGTGCTTGATATGACCAATGGCTGAGGATGGGTTCCCTTTTAAGTCCCTGGCTTGCTCAAAACAGGCTCAGACCCGGATCTCTGTGAAGCTATATAAATAAATTTGAATTGATTGGTTTTGATATGTTATGCTATGTGTTTTCTGTGTGTTTACATACTGTTATTATTGTTTCGTTCATTTTATAGTCTTATTTCTTTTTATTTTTTACCCATTTTTAGATATCTTCTCCCCCATCACATGTAGTGCTCCCCATACCAGGAGGGTGACAACTTTTATGGCTCGTATGGCTGGAGTGATGGCATTTTAGGGTAAAACGGCTTGCCATACTGTATCAGTACTTCACAGTAAAAATCTTCTAGGCGTAGTCAATAAGGTGCTATCAGGGACCAGGTATCTACATTCTTGGTTCTTGGTACAATTTTTGGCTTAAACTTGGATTTAAGTATACGCCCAGAAGAACCTACCTCCAGTAATACAGGAGGGCAGCAGCCAACGAAAACAGAGAGCTGTACAAGAGTGTGCATGTAGGTCTACGCCTGATCCCAGAAGATGGCCTGCTGTAGCCTACAGGAACAGAGGAATAACAGGGACTGCAATATGGGAAAAACACTCCAACGCAACTTGAAAGGCTCTTGAGAGGAACCTCGCCTCAGCTTGGTACGTATATTTCATCATACACTGATAGCGTTTGGATCATGCCATTGGTAATGTAAACCTGAATGCAAAATCTCAATACACAGCACCTGAATGTAAAGCCCATCCAGACATGTTCAGGCCAGATAGCAGTAGCTGAGCCGAGCATATTTGCTTAAAATGCTTGCTTAGGTCACCAGCAATGCAACTGGAAGCAACAATGGCCACTTCTAGGTATGTTTAACTAGGCAAACTGCAATTAGACTCTACTGTACTACTCCTATAACTGCGATATAAGCATGAAAGATAGGCGTGGCGAAGGCTAGATAATAAAAGCAGAAGGCCTGGGGTGCATGGGATGGGCGTATTTGCATACTGGCTGAATGATTTGGCTATGTCTATAAGAGTCAAGTTAAACATGCCGCCATGAGAAACACGGCCTGTCTTGTGGTTTGATGTTTTAAGACTGCAACACTGTTAAAAATAAAGGTGCTACAAAAGGGTTCTTTAAGCCATGCCATTGAAGAACCACTTTTGGTGTCATAAAAAAAGAAATAAGTGTAAGGAACCTTTACATGGAATTCTTAAACCCACAAAAAATGGGTCTTGGAGAACAAGCATTGAATTATGATATCTAATGCAGTGTGCAGATATCAGCACACTCTACACTTGGCAGCCAAAGTTGTCCTTTTTATGACTATAGACTACGTACCTTTAAATCCCTCCAGCAAAAGGATCACAAGTTCCAATCCTGGGCCATGCAGCTTCGCCATCAGCAGCCGGAGCCTGAAAGAGCACAATTGTCTATGCGTCTCTAGGCTGACGTTTCAGGGCTGACGTATCAGAGCTGGGGACCCCGTGCTTTCCTACGAGTGCATTGGCTGCGTCTTTGGCGGCGGTCTTTACATGTATCGGAGGAGGCGTGCGTTTGTCCTCACTGTCCTAGTGACGGGAATGTTGTAAGTAATAGAGGGTAAATTAGCAACAGTAAAAACATCCTCAAAAGCAGTATTAAACACTGAAATGTGAACGTCCCATGACCGTTGGTAAGGTAAAATAGGAGGTTAAAACACAAAATATCGATGTACTACTCCATTGTCTACGAACAGGACGTGATCAAGCGTTGCTTTACCTACATACGTCACCATAACTTCTCCTGTAGAAAAAACAAATCGTATTTATCCAGACGTGACTAGCTCCTCTCTATACATTGTGTATGCATACCAACACTACATACTCAGGAACTAGTTAACATACTAATTAGCATGCAATTGGCTAACTGTGAGCTCTATTACAGCCAAATTTATTTGTATAGTGCATTTATTTACAACCGGCATTGTCACTAAGAAGCTTTACAGAATCAGTAAGAGGACAGAAGATCCCCAGAGAGCAAACTAAAAGGCCCCAGTGGCAAAAACTCCCTCAGAGCTGGAGGAAGAGGAACCAAGACTCACAAGGGGGACCCATCTGTCCTCCTCTGGTCAAAACTATTTATAAATTATTGATAACCTAACCTAATATCATAATCATAATGATTATATAACCTAGAATAACCATAGTAGTAAAAATAACAAGAGTACTGATGGTTAACTGTGGCAATAATAATTGTGGCAGATAGTTAAGAGGACAACTGGTCTGACACGGGTGGCAGGGGAGCCTGGTGGTCAGTGTGGTGGGTGGCAGCTGGTCTGACGCAGGTAAAGGGGACCCCAACGGTCCATCTTCTAACAGGTTGGGCCGGATGAGTGGGCACCGAGAGGGAGATATAATATAAAATAAGTAATATAGCAGTAAATCCTCAGGAAACTCAGTGATCCATCACACTTGATGGGAAAAGGTTACTTTAACGGCCCTTTAAAAGCAGTCTTCAGGGTCAATGTTGAGAAATATCCGTCTGAGGAGGTCAAACTTTGCAGATTATGTTGCTAATGGAAATATCTGATGGAAAGAATCTACATAACTACATAAAATCTGAAACTGTGTAGAATTGAATTTTTTGGCCAAGGCTGTAGAGCGCTGCGCTACAATAGGTGCTAGTGGTGGAGATTCTCAGTCCTGAGGGAGAATTGCTCAAGAGGGGTCTGTCAAGCTAGACAAACAAATGAGTCATCAGCTCATTATAAGCAGTCTATGAGGAGCACACCCTGGCTCAAGGGTGTGGGCACACACACATACATGCATTCACACAAACACACACACACATACATACATACATACTTGTCATGTCATTTTTGTGTAGGGTATTTCGATAGACTTCTGTCTGACAGTTCACAAATGCAGTGCTAATAGCTCTTACTTCCCACCAGCACTTTACCTCAGGAAATGTCCCCATAACACCGAGACATTCATGTTTCCCATGGGAATAAGTTGTCTCTGCAAAAATGGAATATGCGAATCACACATACACACATTGTTTTCCGCCTATAACAAGTCATACCGTGAGACGGAAGCATACAAGTGAAGCAGAGTCATGGACTTGCGCGAGGCCTGCAAAGTATTTGTGTCAGCATGGTCCTTTAAAGTGAAGTGCAGCGGCATTAGCCACGGGACTTTCATATGTCCGCACCAAAAAGCATTCAGTCTCGCCGCCACACACGGCTAAATACAGCCTTTCATCCGGTGATTCTCTGCAATCTCGCGGTAAAGAGACACATACAAGCAATAGTTCGGAGTACCTCATACTCCCAGCTAGGAGACGTCAGATGTTCTTCCCAAATAAATTAGCATCAGACTTCATTTCCCATTACAGCAAGTGAACTTAATCAAAGACACATATAGCAGTGGCTGGCATTTGCTCCTGTAGTTTTGCACTGCAGCGTCAGGGCTAATTGCTAACAAACAACGGAAATTTTAACGAATTAGCATCGTACGCATTTACTCAATTTTACACGCTTTACACATTATCTGAAGCGTACATGAGAAGCTAAGGCATGTTCAGTGGTTGACACTTTTTTCTTTGGTCTTGCGCTAGAGCTCTGAGGCTAATGCTAATGCTGTTTACCTCACGTTTACCTCAGGAGTCGACGGCACATCCGAGTTGACCGCATTACAGTTAAAACGTTCAGATAATTGGACACTATTTCAAAACAAGACACCTGTGAGTTTACCCCAGCTGTTCTGACAACACTTCTAACCAAATCTAACCAAAATATGTCCCACTTTTTATGACCTCAGGTTAGCATTGTTAGCTAAACCAATGGATAACAACACAGTTTGGGTTTTTTTACATATAGAAAGCCCATGACAACATGTCCACAGATAGACGTCGGACAGTACTGTGTGTACGGCTGATTTAATGAGACAATTTAAGCTAATTTATGCTTAATACTACTGATTCTACTGGTTGTACTGTGCTAACGAAATAACGGAAGTTTCAACGAATTGGCCTCATACGCATTTACTCAAATTTACACACTTTTCTCTTGATCTTAAGTGCACTTGGTCATCAGCAAAGGCATGGTTAGGCAAGCTGACCTTTGGTTCTTTACTTTTACACAGGAGCTATGAAGCTAATTGGAATCGTACAGCTTTCCTTTCAAATATACCTCACCAGCAAACACATGTTCAGTGGCTGGTGTTTGGTTCTTTAGTTTTGCGCTGGTGCTACAAGGCTAATGTAGCTAACACGTAATGGAAGTTTATAAGATACTTTCTTCGAATTATTTCCTATTATCTGAAGTGTACATGAGCAGCAAATAGCGATACGTGTTTAGTGGTTATTTTGTTTGGTGCTGGAGCTTTAAGGCTAATGGAACTAACTAGCCGTGTTAGCATGGCACAAAATGGGCCTAAATCATCACAAATCTGAACCCCTTTTACACCATTTATAATAGACATACTTTCCGATACTAGAAATGGGCCAAAGTACTTAAAAAATATATATAATTTAAGATAGCGCTACTGTAGTTTTAGCAAAAGTAGACTTTCTCCCACTTGAACTGCAGTATGGATTACATGATAACCGATCATCTGTAAATATTACACAGTCACAGTCAGTCATTCGAGAAAGACGGGATAGCTTTAGCAAAAGGAATTGACTGGAGGCTAGTGATTCTCAGTTCATAGGTAGAGACAGTGCCACAATGAACAACACTCATGTTTCACTCATGCTTTATTAACTGTGTACGTCCACGCTGGAACGTGGCTGTGGTAAATATATCTTGCACATATTAGGAGCATGCATGAGGGGCTTTATGCATCAGCTTTTATTTCTTTGCACCCTTGTCTTTGCCATGCTTCATCTTGAAGTAGCCCTTGGCAAGAAGGGCCACACACTGACTGAACTCGCGGAAGTTCACCTGGCCATCATGGTTCTTGTCAATTTTTTCCATGGCTTCCTGGATGTCTTCCTTGTCGATCTTACTCTGTGAAAGAGAGAGAGAGAGAGAGAGAGAGAGAGTATTCCTTATTAAAAAACTGTTTTGCGCTACGATCTTTATCTTAACCGTCCATTAAACGTGCTGATTCTGATTCCATAGGTATTGATTTGACAATTTGATCAAATTAAGAATACAATTGGGCCCAAGATTGATCCTTGGGGAACACCACGGAGGTTATTATAGGCTTTTTAAAGCAGCCCGGACAAACAAAATGCTAAAATACTGTCTTCAACTTAAATATATGATAAGAACTATTTTGGTATGGGCACGTTTTGCTCTGGGCAATGGAGAGTGTGCACAACCAGGGAGTGGTTACTTTGTGATGTGACTCATCGCACTCTCCATAGAGGAAAGGGATTTTCTGTAGTATGCAGTGTGGCAGGGGCATGAATCATACAGGGAATCCCCTTCACTGGCAGTGTTGCTACAACAGCCTTCCTCTGGTGCGTTGGGATTGTTTTCTGTAGGGTGTGGGTGAGCAGTTTAAGCAGGGGCAGAATGCGCTTGGCTTGCCCTAAAATACTTTTGACAGCTTTGCAGGAACGTGCCGCAGATCTTGCCCTAGAAAATGACATGTGCTGCATGTAATTGTTGGCTTGCATTCATGCACACATTTGTAAACACAGTGTGTACATAGCTGTTGAGCAAACACCTGTGTTCACAAGGCCTGGAGGCACAAATGCCTCAGCTAAATCCACTAGGGGGCAGATTAGGCCCACAGCATATCTGGTTAACTCTGGAATGCCTCCCCTGAGTACTTCTGGGGCCTGTCTCACAAAGCAAGTTCGGCGCAGATAGGGGCTGAGACCAAAATGGATGTCTATGTATATTTAACGGCACTGTTGAGCATGCCACCATTTCGCTCATAGTGTCCATAGGACCGGAGTGCCGTGCGAGTCTTTTGGGACTACACAATGGTCATTACATTAATGGGAGACAATTCTTCAATTCAATGGGAGATCAATTCTTTTCTTTTTTCTCATCCTGCACTTTTCAACACTCTCAGAAGGTTGCTAAAAGCAGGGTTCATCTTTAGTACGTTGGTGAAGGACTATACCATACTCTTTGCATTTATTCTTAAGTAAGCCTTGCAATAAATATGACAACAGTTGTTAATCCTAAAAAAACAGCTAAAGTGGTTGTTCTCATGGTTTGTTCAGTCCACTGTTAATGTCACATTACATTGTAGTATACTGCCCCTAATGTTTCTTTCTGGTATTATAGCAATCTATTACAAGGAAATACAACGCAGATTTAAGTCTGTCTGTCTGTCTATCTATCTATCTATCTATCTATCTGTCTGTCTGTCTGTCTGTCTATCTATCTGTCTGTCTGTCTGTCTGTCTATCTATCTGTCTGTCTATTTATCTATCTATCTGTCTGTTTGTCTATCTATCTATATCTATCGATATATGTCTCTATCTGTCTGTCTATCTATTTATCTGTCTGTCTGTCTACCTATTGTAACGACTGGAAGTATGGTGTTAGGTGGGTGCTCTCGTGGAGAGGTGAATACTTAGCTCCATTAAGAGACACGCAGGGAACACGTCGTGCAGGGGTTTCAGAGACGGTTTTAATGAGAATGAGAGCACCTCCACTTCACTCGTCACAACTTCCCAGACAACACCAGCTGGAGAACCCAGGCTACAACCCAGCACGGTTCACCATACGCACACACTCTCCCGCGCTTTCCTCCAAACTCTCCATGCACATGCGCACTGTACCCCACCTTAAAGTGACCGTTACACTATCTATCTGTCTGTCTGTCTATCTATCTGTCTGTATATATCTACCTATCTATCTATCTGTCTGTCTGTTTATCTATCTATCTGTCTGTCTATCTGTCTACATCTGTCTATTTATCTATCTATCTGTCTGTCTGTCTTTCTATCTATCTATCTATCTATCTGTCTGTCTATCTATTTGTCTGTCTGTCTATCCATCTATCTATCTATCTATCTGTCTATCTGTCTGTCTGTATATATCTACCTATCTATCTGTCTGTCTATCTGTCTATATATCTATCTATCTGTCTATCTATCTATCTATCTGTCTGTCTATCTATCTATCTGTCTATCTATCTATCTGTCTGTCTGTATATATCTACCTATCTATCTGTCTGTCTATCTGTCTATATATCTATCTATCTATCTGTCTATCTATTTATCTGTCTGTCAATCTATTTATCTGTCTGTCTGTCTGTTTATCTATCTATATCTATCGATATATGTCTCTATCTGTCTGTCTGTCTATCTATCTATCTATCTATCTATCTGTTTGTCTATCTATCTATCTATCTATCTATCTATCTATCTGTTTGTCTATCTGTCTATCTATCTATCTATCTGTCTGTCTGTCTGTCTATCTATCTATATCTATCGATATATGTCTCTGTCTGTCTGTCTTTCTGTCTGTCTATCTGTGTTTATATATATATATATGTCTGTCTGACTATCTCTCTGTGTTTCTATCTGTCTATATGTCTATCCATCTATCTGTATATCTGTGTGTAAATCTATCTATCTGTCTGTCTATCTATCTGTCTATCTATCTATCTGTCTATCTATCTGTCTGTCTATATTTCTATTTATCTGTATTTATCTCTATTCATCTGTATCTATCTGAATATGTCTATGTATCTATCTTTCCATCTATCCACCTGTCACTTGTCTATCTATCTATCTATCTATCTATCTATCTAAGAAGCACTCACAGAAAACGTACAGTATGACATTGCATAGCCATCAATTTATTTGACTAAAGGTAAAAAAGAAACTCTCACCTGGAATTCAGGGCTGCTCAGCTGCTTGCTCACCAGCGCACTGAGTTCTGCATTACTCAGCGCTTTCTTGTTGTCATCTGCCCCAGCGTACTCCTCAAACACCTCCACAATAGCCACAATCGCCTTCTCTAGCTTAGACATGGCTGAGAGCAAGGGGTTGAGAGAGGGAGATGGGGTTGAGAGAGACAGGAAGAGAGATTGTTAAGCATCAGTAGACGTGTGAGTTCTACCCTTAAAAATGGAAAAGTTCATTGTTGAATAATTTTGCCGACACAGAATCTAAGAAAGCAAAACTGTCTCATGAACATAACTGCAGTTTCCACGTCGGCTCTTTGCTGGTTTAGACGTGTTAAAAAGGGGTTGGCTTTCTAAATATGTGGCTTTACATTGCCCTGTTTCTTCATAGATGTCAGTGTGAAATGGCTCTTTTGTGGTTCTTCGCAGAAGTACGTCAAAACAGCAGAGAGTCCACTTTTCATGGAGGCATTTTTGAACTAGCCCTGGATATGCCGGCCTGTTTACTCCATCTCCTTTAGTGTTGCAATGGAAAGTAGGTCATTTTACAGCACAGAGCTTCTGAAATGTTAAAAATATGAGTATCAGGTTTCAGCCAGTACTCAGGCTCTCAGTAGCAGCATCAGTATCCACACAGTTGAATTTATCACCGCCACCAAGAACAAGCTCATAGACGGAGCTAAAAACTGTGGAACGAAGCAGCTACTACACCCACAAGCCCTCCAACAGCACCCACCATAACGTCCTACCTCAGTACCTCTCTTAAGTCCTGCACTAACAGCTAACAGACCCCGCCCCTGCCCACCCGTCTTCTCACCTGATGCTTTGGAGAGTGTGCAGTGCTCTCAGATGAGATCTGATAGAAACTGCTCCAGAGTGCAAGAAGTTCTGCAGTGTGCTTTTAAGGTACTACCACCCCTGTGATTCATGCCTAGGCAATGCATGTCCGGCAACACACCCAAACACAACCCCCCCCCCCCCCCCCCCCCCAAGCCACAACAATAACAACAAAAAAAAACGAACAACACTGAAAGCATCATGTGACAGTTCTTATCATTTCAGATGTCAAAGCCATCTGAAGAAGCGTTGTTCACATGAGGTATTCACATGAAAAGGCAATTCTCTCTCTCTCACACACACACACACACACATACACAGGGTGTGTTAACGTTCATGGAGATTTTCCATTCCAGGCACAAAACAGAGATCCATTGACGCTTTCGGGTCCACCCCTTTTTCTCTCGTCCCCCTTACCCCACCCTGGCTGGCTTTTCCAGGCCTTTCTGTACAACTGGTATCTGCCTACAGGGGCGCTGCCAGAGATTTTGGACCCCATGAAAAGATATTTTATATACACTGGACACTGGACTGAGCTCTAATATTTCTGTCAAAATACTCAATCATTTTTAAATGGCCCTGTCAGTCACAGATCCTAACCTTTCCGCCCTAACGGTGCACCTGTCTATCTGTATTTTAAAAAATTCATGGAGAATTCATGGTAAAGGCTGTAGATGTCATTGCTGTCGCACAGAAAACTCTCCAAAATGCCACTTTTGGGCATTTCTATTGGTCCAGTCACATGTCCGAGGGTTAATTAATATATAATGCAGAGTAATTAGAGAAAAACAATCATTTCAGAATCATCTATCAGCAGTTGCTTTACTCCTTAAACAGTCTATGTTCCACCGGTGGGCCAAAAATGTTCTTACAAATTTCTATTACCAAAGAATAGCCCCACCGGTTTATACAGAAGGCCCTGTGGTAACTAAATAATATGCCTTAGTGTGTTTTTTTACAGTTTTTCTCAGTCGATCTGATATATTTCTCACCCCATGATTTACTTTGGCATCACAACAAGTGATGTAATCATGGGAATCATGGGAAATGCACTTGGGATTTGGCATCACAACAAGTGCATTTCTCGAAACAGTTCGTGCAAACTGCAAAATCCAATGAAATACCTGCAAAAGCCTCAAAAGCAATATTTATGTCAATCAACTTGTCAGTGCCATCAGAATGTCTATTATCAAATACTACAACAGCGTGCACTGTAAGTATATTCTAAGGGAAACTAGCAAAGCTGTGATAACAATATCGCTGCACAACAATCTCTGGCTTATCAATATTAAAGGTATGTGTTACACACAAAATATAAAGTTGCCAGCAAGAAATTGGACTGGAATCAAATATATATATAGTCTCAGTGCACAATACTGACATTCTGCTGCACTATGCGACCAGCTTCTGCCATTATAAGACCATCATTGAAAACATGGTCCACCTTTGTTGCCCTTATTTCATCTGGGGCAAAGCTATGGGCACAAACTCTCCTACCTCGTCCTCTGTTTTGTCCCCTCAGCCTTACCCCCTTACCCTGAACGCGGCCTTGTCTTTCCCTTGTGAGACTTTGCAGTGACACTGCAGTGTTTTGTGTCTTTATATGTTTGTCAATTGAAGGTTCGTTAGGTGCACCTTTGACCTATGGATGGGAGCTGTTTGGGACCATTGGTTGATCTAAACCCCAAGATCTAAGATTCACCTGAGAACATTTTAATCAATTTAAGATAAATTACCAACATTTGCCAATAAAACTATGCCTAAAACTAAGAGATTAAGGCAACATGTTCAGCACTTTTCCATGTAATGACCTAGGCAATGAGCTAAAGCCTAGAACACATTTTGATAGCAATTGATAATGCAAAAAAAAAACAAAAAAAAAACAACGACAGAATGTCCAAAAGCATTTGCAAAATGTGAAACATTTGCTGTTGGAATTTTAACCAAGACAACTGAGAAAAACTGTAAAATGAACCAAATCCACTGAGAAAAACTCTAAGGGCTTAAGTTGCTTACAGTTTTTCTCAGCCGCTTTGGGCCTTTTCTTGGATCGGAACAGAATTTCTCCAATTCTGTCCAACCTCCACTTCATCTAGTCACTTGTGCACCCCTCGCAAGCGTCTACCAGCTTTGCCCATTGTATAGGAGTGGACATAGCATCTCCATCTAGCCTGACAAATGTGGCAGACAAAGCTAATGATGAGCCATAGAGGTCAAATACTTGAAAATACTTCATATTTCAACACCTTAACATTCATTTCATTTGCTGTGTTCAGATCTACTACACCTAGTTAGCAACCCGAAGGCTGCTGGGCTAGCAACACCAAAAGACGAAGGTGACACGCCACAGTTGTAACGCAAAGCTTATATGTAAGTGTTAAACTTAGAGCAAATCTGACTGAGAGTTTGCTTCAGAGTTAGGAGGGCATGTTAAAAAGTACTAAAACAGGGCCACAACAAGAGCTTAACAACGTGACATGGGTGGAGGCTCTCAGTTTGCAGAGTGCTAACTGGTGAGCCACAAGCTCCCATTACTCATTAGTGACATATTAGCCTAAAAGCTCAAACGCAAGGCAAGCGTATGCCTTTTAGAATAGATGTATTCCTTTTCAGCAGGCTTATGATATGCCACCTGGGACTGTAAATAGTGCTTTGGCCTTTAGGTTTGTTGAAGACAGGTTCGTCTACATGCTGGTTTAGCATTTAATTAAACCAACAGGGAGTGGAATATTTGTCTTTTGACTGTGACATACCCAGCACATCTTTAAAAAACATGAAGGCCATGTTTGATGACATGACATGGTAATGACATGGTAGTACTAACTGTAGCGTGTCTGGTTTTACTAGGTTGGGAGTGGGTCCACCACCCGAAAATAACGAGCGAAGAGCAGTTCTCCGGTCAGAAACTGACCACTGGCAAAGATCTGGATGATGCCCAACTCGAATGAGCTACAGTCTGGAACTGGACACCAGCATTAGAGCACCAGTTTCCAGTGATCATCATTTTGTATCACCCAAGGACATGGCCATTCATGCTGGTGATGAAATTACACCTGGATTACCACATTCTCAATCCTTTCTGCCTCTTATCACCTGATCCACCACCCTGTAGATCCACACCTTCTCCTCCCATACACATTACAGGGCTTGAGGGCTTCAGTATGCAGAGCGTAACCTGGTTATTGAGCAGAAGGAGGAGCCTCTGGTTGTTTATCCTCTTTTTGTACGAGCAAGCAAAGCAAGAATGTCCCCCAGCATGGTATCGTCTTTATCATGTTCAAGCTGAGTGTGTAGACTGGACGTCATACCTCTCACCTCCACCTAATTTAGTGGAGGTATGTCATAACTTTATTTTGGGAGGTGGCCAACACCCCAAACTCCTCCAAATTGCACCCTCCGTCTCCACGTCGCCTACTCTTTTTCACCTTTTCTCACCTTTGGGGGGGTCCAGCTTCATGCATTCACCTAGAAGCAGCACCAAACGCCATGCCAAAAGCCCTCCGAGTTCCTAAAGGTGTGGCACATGCTAGCAAAATACCAGTTTTAACAAACTCTAGTCCACTTAGCATCGCCATTTAGCCAATGCAAATCTTATTGCAAGCTACAGAAGTTGATTATTTTTTATAATAATTCATATTCCAATACCTTAACATTCATTTTTTGGCTATGCTATGCTAGCCTGCTAGGCCAAACACCACAGGTCGAACTGAAAGCTCTTATGTAAGCTCATGTACTTGATGATTTGTGTTATACAGGCATATCTGCTGGGGTTGATTAAAAATTACACTACGAATGAAGAGCTGCTGTTGGGAGAGGTAGGTCACATGCATTCTAGGATCTTTGGCTATCCAAACAAGTGTCCTGATGCATCCTCGATAACACAGCCGGAGCAAGAACACATCCGGGCGTTCGGACTGTACTCGGCTAGATGTGAGCTTCTGAATGGAGGAGAACTTGGGTTGCGTCTGATGACGTTTCACAAGAACGCAGACTGAGAGCCGGCCATGGTTAGGGACCTCAGAGAGGCCACTGATTTTCCAAGGCAGCTCAGATGATATCATATACTGTGGTTTTGAATCATGGTAGGGGGTTATTTTGAATGCCTGAAGCGATATATAAGCAGGCAGTAGGAATCAGCTTTTAGGGTCGTCAATGCCGCCTTTGCTCACCACATTCGATTTTCATCATTTTCCTCAACAACCTGGTGTCAGAGGTGGGATCTCTCCCTTGAGTGATTCGTCTGGAGTCTTGGACAGATGGTGACCGGCCACCCTGGTGAAATCTCTCCAGCCTGTACCTCGCCACATCGTTCAGAGAAGAAAGGACGGGCCACCACTGGGATCTCCAGCAAGCTCAACCCCTGCTTGAGCAAATTGCCTCCTAGAGACACCTTGACCATCCGTGACCTTTTTAGACGGATCCTTCCCGTGGTCATTCCCTTAACCTTGCTGCTGATTTTAGATTAGTTCCTAAAACTCAAACAGGGGGACGTAGGTTTCCTCCGAGGACTGCTTATGGGTCTGCAGTAGGTCTTGCCTTTACCTATCGCATATAATGGGAATCTGTGCAAGCACAGTTAGCAGCAGAGGGAACAGTGGGGTCGGCAAACCACAAGGAACGGCCTACCTCTGTGAATCCGACTAGCCCCAAAAACATTATTATGACTGCTTAAGCGTGGAGCCAGTGCCATACTGGGTCAAAAAATACAGGTTTCCAAAGGAGGGAACTTTTAGTAGAAAGACTAGAACAGCAAATTTGAGAGCAAAAGGGATGTGATGAGAGGGAAACGGCATGTGTCACTGAAAGAATTAGAGGATTTCGAGGATTTGAAAGCCAAGAAAAAGCTCTTGGAAGACTGGGGGGATAAAGCTGAGTGGTGTGAACCCAGAAAGTACCTCAAGAACAGAAAATCTCTCAGTTTATCCCTCCAGCAGTGCTAACACCCCGACCCTGAGGCCTACCTCCAACAACCAACCAACCAACCACTGATGTACCAACAAGCTGTCCAGACCCCAAAAAAGACAACAGTGAATGGGATGTGACGCTGTGACATCCACGTCCACCCTACAGCCGTCTGCCCCCCCTCCCCTTTCCACCTCAAACTATTTTCATGCTAACACAAGCTAGCAGATTAGCGCACTAAGGCTAACATAGCTGAAGGCAATTGCATTCTGACCGAAAAATATTCTCCAATGTTAAAAAAGTATTGAAACAGAGCCCCAACAACTACTTAACAACTTGATGATGATCCGAGGCATGTGTGATGATGAGGTAGCGCAGTTTGCACAATGCTAATTGGTGGGATATAAGCTCCCGGTACTTGTTAGCGACATCAGCTGCATCGCTCAAAGGATGAATTGGTACATTTAATTCATTAATTTTTTCCTTTCAGAATGTGTGTATTCCTTCTTAGCTGACTTCTGAGGATCCTAAGTGGTTCTTAGCCTTCACATTTGTGGGTTACAGGTTTCTCCACATTCTCTTTTAACCCAGAGAGGAGCAGAGTGTTTGTCTTTTAACTGTGGCACACCCAACAGGCCGTCAGCTTTACAAACCTGCTCTACGAACTTTGGTGCGAAAAACCTGCTGCAGGAAAGCTGCAATTCCCGTCACCAAACACTAGCATGTGACCACCCATTACATTCTGCTAGGCCAGCCTGAGACATTTGCCGCCTGCATTCATAGCTCTTGGCTCATTCTTGCCATTTCTTATTCGGGGAGACTCCCCAGCGCCACCATATGGCCATTTCAATCACTGCAGTTGCTTAAATGAAGGCCATTAGATGAGCCTATGGAGGAGTGCGGTGTAATACACCACAGTTCTAAAGGAAACAAAGCTAACATGCTAAAATACAGACTTGCTTAAGACCTGCTTTTGCTGGCATTTGGTTTTAAGCTGGCCTAAGATAAACTAAGGGCTGGTTGCAAAAATTGGCTGGTTATGGTGGTTGATTATTTTAGCTTTTGGCCAGCATAGCATAAGCATATGAGCTTGATGGACTAGCTGGTTTATCAGCATGACCAGCTTGACCAAATTTGACTAGTTTGCTCAAGCTGGTGGACCAACATGCTCAGGCTGGTCATACTGGTCAAGATACATGCTCATGCAGATAGACCATAGTTTAGTTATATTTATAATGATCATGCTGGTCATCGGGCTGATTTTTGACTAGCGTGGTCATACTGGTCAGGCTGGTCATCTTGTTTTTGCTACTCAATTAGCTTGGTCATGCTGCTCAGGCTGGTAGACCAGCTAAACCATTGAACTCAACTGGTTCTGCTCTTTACTGGTCAAGAGCTAAGCTGGTTTCATGCTAATAGCTCTGGCCCCATTAACTTCCCTTAAAGGAGAAAGTCCATTGGCATTGGTGCACCCATTTCCTGAAATCAGTTGCATAGAGGAGGGATACACGCAGGCTGTTGTTGGGCAAAGTAGTACCCAAAGAACACTCAGAGACCTCAGAGAGGCCTCACCTGTATACAGGGCTGCCGTATTCGGGTGGGGCGGGCAGTTCGGACGATTCTAAGGGCCTGAAAATTGACTGACAGGGCCCTAGAAATGTATTCATTGAGTTTTTTGGCAGAAATGCTTGAGTTGTAGGGCCCAGTGTAATATCTCTATATAGGCCCAAAATCCTTGGCTTGGCAGCTCTCTTGCCCACATGTCATGAGTTGTAGACTGGTTGCTTACCATTGACATGCTCAACCTCAAGTTTGCCTGTAAATCTAACCAAGCAAAGAAGCTCTTTTTCACGAGAGACGTCCTCTGCATGATGTCCGATGCTGCTATCTAGTGGTTGTTTGGTTTAGTTGTTTATTTATTTATTTATTTTTTCATACAGTAACTGGGAGGTGACTTGGATCAGGTTCCTTCCTTGTGTACACGAACACCAAAACTCGTGTTTCTCGCTGTTTTTCATACTTTTTTGCACTCTTTTTAGGCCCTTATATACATTCAGCGAATATAGAAGACTTAGGGCTTCTTGATCTCCATAAGTGCAGTAATCCTGATGCACCGAGTAAAGGGGAAGGGGGGGACAGGAAGACCCACAGAAACATTTTTGGGAGCTTAAAGAGAGAACAAGCGTCTTTCATTACCTCATTAGGTCACGCCCTACTTCCTTAGCAACAACTTTGTTTGTACAGACAGGCCTCTTGTCCTCGCCCACTGCTAGCAGGGGTGGGATGTTTTGGTGGGAGGGAAAACACAGAGAGAGAGAGGCCGAGCACATAGTGAGTTAGTGCAAAGTCTGGACACTTAGCTGACGCTCTTACCCAGAGCAACTTATTATTTATATATATATTATATACTTATTATATACTTGTAATACTGTATACTTATACTCATATATTAACTGTTCGTTTACACAGCCGGGGCTCTGATATCTGGCAGAGGCTTGGAGTAGAGCAGCTGCAGATCTCAAAGAAGACCCAGGACCTGCTAGAACCATTATATCTTCAGGCTGGCCTGGGAGCACCTGGGTACCTGCCTAGGAGGAGCTTGTGGAAGTGTCTGGGGACATGGAAAGCCTGGGCTTCTTTGTTTGGCCTATTGCCACCGTGATCCTCAGTTGGACTTGGTGGATAAGAAGAAGATGATGATGATGATGACGATGGCATTTATAACAGATGCTCTGTAACAAATGTAAGTGATATAGTGATAAGTGCATGAGGATGGTGGGTCAAACCAGGACTGCACTAGAAGCTGGAAGGGATCTGGGCCTGTATTAGGGTTTTTGACCAAACTAGGAGATTTCACCCACGTTTCCACTTCCTGAACAACAGAAGGTTCAAGTTTTTGATATGGTCATTTTGTAAATCTCCCAGCCAAACAATGCTCTCAACCTGGCACCGAGTTGCGTGATTTCAGTGAATAGAAAACAGATGTTGCTCTAAAGGCTGGGAGGTTGGGAATTGAACCCGGGTGCCGGATTCTGCCACAGATTACCATGTGGGCATGTGTTCACCATTAAAACACCACTGGTTTAGCTCTGTATGCTGCGCATGCAAGAGGGTTCCATGTTTAGAGGGAAGAGTGCATCCATTTGAAAGGCAAGTACCTTCTGCTGGACCTCCGGCAGCCTTCGGCAGCCATTCCCACAACAATCAGCAGCACATCACCCCCATACTCTGCTAAACACTGTAAATACTGGAAAAACAGATAACCTGTAGGGAGGAGAATTACCACTTGAAATGTAATCTGGGTTTGTCAGACACTAGGGGGCGCTCTAGAGCGAGTCCAAAAAACAAATGGGTTAATATGGAGCATTTGAGCGAGACGGAAGTTTATAAATGTTCGATCATTTTCATTCCTCCACCCAGAACTGGGTTTCCACCTGCTTCAGCTAGGGCTGGGCGAAAAATACTATATCACAATATTTAAAAGACGTCAGTAGCGACAGATTCTTAGAAACTGCTATTAATCTAATTAAACCAGTCTAATTACACTGTTAGAAATGACACCTGCAGCTGATCAGTGTTTATTAAGCACTAACAGTCTCCTCCATATGCTTAGAAAAGCATTACGTGTATCACGATAACAAAATTTATCACGATACGATAAAATATCGTCAAATTGCCCAGCTGTAGCTTCAGCACCTCGCTTTACAGCAGCCGCTAAGAGATTTAATACGTCTCTATTTCTTTACTGCAGTAATGCACATGTGTAACCTTGTTAAGAGAGTCGCGTTAAACATTAGCGTAGCATTAGCTGGCTGGGATCTTAACTTCCGGCCATTGTTACCACAAAACGAAGCAGTTGCGTTGTAACTGGCCGTAGCTCCAGCGTCAGCTCGCTAACCAGTCTAACCAGTCTAAAAAAGAGCCCGTCACTGTGCCGTAAACCACCCAATAAAGGCTTCAAGTTATTTTCTTTTTTAATTATTATTATTATTATTTTATTATTATTATTGATTTGTCCTCAAAAAAAGTAAAAAAAAGTGTAAAGCAACAGGGTGGTAAATAGGGTTTGCCACCCCAGCCAAAGTCACAGATTGTTGTAGCTATGGTTATTAAAAGGGGGCCACATTAGCGAGTCACGTTAGTGTTGTCTAAATAACGGATTTAACAGTGCGCTGATCCAACAGTCTCGTGTTACACAGCGGTTGGAATCCGATTGAGAGGCGCTAATAGAGCTGGACCTTGACGTAGGAACGGGATGGTAGCACACTAATGAGAAGAGAAGACTCACAGCAGTGTCTCACAGGCCAGGGCGACAACAAAGCCCACTCTTCTGAGGATGTCAAGAGTCCCGTGACCAGCTACAGGCCTGTCTACGTGCAGCATCCTGGAGTTGAGCTGAGCATGGATGCTGAACTTGTGGGACATACTGAACTCCAGAGATGTCCAGGACAGGTTGTGTTATGAAGGTCTGATCTAATCTCGTTGGATCCACCATAACCCACATTTCCACCAGATCTGCACTGATATAAACATGATATAAACCCATAATACTCCAACGTTTTTTACCATGAAAATTCTGGTCTGTGTTGACAGGGTTGCGTCACACAATTGTTGCATGGGGCTCTTTCTTTCTTTCTTCTTGTTCTACCGCATCCCAGAGGTGTTCAGATTCAGATCTGATGACATAATTTACATTTATGGCATTTAGCCAATGCTCTTAACCAGTGTGTTACAGAGGTGGGGCAATGCAGTGTTAGGAGTCCTGCCCAAAGACTCTTATTGGTGTTGCACGGCATAGTGACCCAGACTTGGAATCACACCCCAGTATCCCACATGGTGTGGTAGCGGTGTTAACTGTTGCACCACACGAACCATCAGCCACCAAGCCACTAACCTCTGAACTCACTGCCAGGTTTATTAAAACCAGCTGGTTTTAATATATATATGTCCACTATATGGACACAAGTATTGGGACACCTCTCTTAATCACTATATTCAGGCCAGTGTTAATTCCATCCCCTTGCCACAGGTGTATAAAATCAGGCCCCTAGCCCTGCATCCAGCCTTCACACACATTAGTGAAAGAATCGGCGGTTCTGATGAGCGTGGAGTGGTGTTTGGAATAAGATGCTGTCGTTGCAGCCGCAAGTCAGCTTGCGGAATTTCTTCCCTCCTAGATCTTCCACCATCAGATGGAAGCGTTTAGGAACCACAGCAGCTTAAGTTACAGTCAGGGCCGAGTGCTGGGCTCAGCGCATGGTGCAGGAAAGTCTCCAACGCTCTGCTGACTCAGTAATTGCAGAGCTCCAAACCTGCTGTTAGAGCTGCAAAGGAGGACCAGCTCCATATTAATGCCTATGGATTTAGAATGGGATGTCAGAAAAATGCATGTAGGTGTCCCAATACTTTTGTCATATTGTATATTGTTGCATAGAAGAGAATTCTGTACTAATTTGTGTCATATATCATATTTCTGTATGAGAACACACACACACACACACACACAATTACACACACATACAACTGTAGGCTTGTTGTTCGCAGTGGTCTTTATTACAACTCATTTATAAAATGATTCAGTAGAAAAAAATCCAACGCCTTCCGTCCTCTCCCGTTCCTTCTTTTACTTCTTTCCTTTCTGCAGCTGGTAGCACTGTTCACAGGCGATGGACAGGCCGACCACCAGGGACACATACTCCTCAAAGCTGACCTCTCCGTCTCCATTAGCGTCCAGATCCTTCATGATCTTGTCCACTGTTGCGGGGTCTTTCTGGGCCTGCGGAGAGAGTGATGAGTAAACATATATATATATATATATATATATATATATAGCTAAAGAACAATGGTCGTGAGGTCATGAGTTTGGAGGTGTGGAGGAGAAGTAGAGGAGTGAGAAAATGACTTGATGACACTCAATGAAAAGGTACCTGGAATCAGCAATATTTAGGTACCCGCACTGGCTAGCGCTGAGCTAAATGGATGGGGGAGGGGGAGGGCCATTCTCTATTGTTCTCTATTATGGCACTCCTCCACCAGACAGTGTATCCGGTACTATCCATACCCTAGAGACACGCAACAGACAGTGTCTTAAGGCAGTAGAAGAAGCTAGCAGCCTTTGGATAGCACCCGCAACAAAGCAGTAGGCCTGGCCTGTCTATGCTCACTCCTTATTACTCCTATAACTTAAGCACATCTCAGCACATCTTCATGGTGTTAGTGAATAATAAGCCCACGCTGTACCTTAAGGAAGCTGGGGAGCTCGGCCTCCATGAGCTGTTTGAGCTCCTTGCGGCTCAGCGTGTTGCTGTTGCCCTCTTTAGAGGCATATCGGTGGAAGACCGTAATCAGGGATTCCATGGCTCTCTCCAGGTCAGACGGCATGGTGGCTCACTGGAGGGAAACACAGATGTTTGGCATTGATTTACACTAGAAGCTGCCTTTTTGTATGAGATTTATTCGTTATGAGAGGTAGGGTGGTATGGCAAGGCTGGAAAGCCACTAAGATTTGACTAGGCAAATGTAGAATGGGAACTTTCCGTTCCACCTTAAATGCTGCAGCAGTTACCAAGTCAACTCCAACTCCAATAAGTCAACTCCAATATGGCAAAAAATTCAAAAACGCACAGTAAGGCCTAATAATTCATAAAATCCATTTAAATGTTACTAAGCCATGAATTCCTGCCACAAAAAAGAACGCATTAGAACTAAACCAGAATACAACTGCCCTAGCTACCCTAAACGTGGGGTTCTCCACGGTCCACACCCCATGCAGCATCTTGAGACCCCCCATATCTACCATACAAACTTCCTACACTACACAGCACTTACCATTGGACATTCGCCTCATTTCTCCCCGTCTGACGCACCTTGCATTTCTTCTTGTCCTCCATCCACTGATTCTAAAATGCGCTGGAGTCGAAAGGTACTTTTTTGGTGTTTTTTATTTTTTTTTATTTTTTTTTTCCTCAACCGGATTTCATTGCGCACTTAGCCAACAGTGACTAAGTGTCCCGGAATGCGTTGGCATTGTGGTAAATGGAGGAAAAACGTGCTGCTCAAGCCTTTAGAGCTATAGACACACCATGCAACAACAAAAACGCCCTTATTGATCCAGCGCAACGGTGCGCGACCACCGCGCGTCATGCGTAAATGGAGAAATCATTACGCACAGGGTTTCTTTCAGTGCGAATAAGAAGGAGTGAAGCTAAGGACGGTCAGATCGCGATGTAACCTTGAAACAGGCTGTAAACGTCCATCTGCCATTACTTCAGTTTAGAAAACCCAGCAGAAAGCCAACTTTTGAAACTTTTCCACTCCATGCCAAGCCACGTGGCAGCCGTGTATAAGCAAGCAACTGTGTTTTTTTTATGTTTTAGAAAATAGAGCAAAAAACTTACCGGGTTTGAAGACGGAGAGGAACTTGGGGAGCAGAGATTTGTGCCTTTGCAGAACAAAAAAATGTTTGCAGGGAGATTATATACTCAGGCACCGCCCGGGCGCTGCGCATGCGCAGTGTGCGCCTGTGCGCCTCTCCCTGTGTGAATGAGTAAGCTCAGCGAGGGGGTGGATAAAGCAGCCTAATGGCATCATCTAGTAAAAGACAGTTAGCCTCTTCAGTGAAGCTATATCCCGAGTAAAACTAGTAGAAGTAGAGGGGAAAGCACTGACTGCTGCGTAAAAGTTAAAAAAATGGAGCATCTGGAAATACAGGAACTGAAGTTTCTCACTAAAAACCTAAAACCCAGCAAATGGCATAAACCTGGCACAGGCTTTAAGCTTTCCTAAGTGTACAGTAGAAGTAATATAGATCCTAAAATGCATAAGAAATACCCATTTTCTCCCATTTCCTCTCACCAGTTACCCAGCCTGTACATATTCTCTCCCCTGTTGCCAGCGGGTGAAGACCATCAGCCTGCCAACGCCTCTTTTTCTAGCTGCCGCCGACACAACATCACCAGGCACTTGAGGGAAAAGCCGTACACCCGGCACCATCTACCCATCTACCCATCCTGGAGAGAGCAAGGCCAGCTGTGCTCTCTCGGGGTCCCCGGCTGCCGATGGCTCGCAGCATGGCCGGGATTCGAACCAGCGATCCTCTGATCATAGTTAATGCTCACACTGTAACTGGTAGCTAATTAACTAGCTGCTAGTTCTGGTTTCTAATGTTTTGGCACTAGATTTCATTTCTTGACTTCGCTTCGCTAATTAGTTCACCTTTTTAAAATGTGTCTGAGTACATGAGTAATGGCTAGTAGCTCATTAGCTTTTCTCTTAGCTGCTAATTCTGGTGTATCTGGTATGTCATCAAGATGTCGTACTGACTTCAGAACATATATCCTTTATTCTGAGTCTAGTGAGGCTAGTATATAAGGGAGTAAGTGCAATGGCTAGCAGCTCTTAGCCGAATGCTACTTAGTTCCTTTGCTACATGGTTTACATGATGTAGCTATAAATGTCTAATAGACCTGCACTCGTGCAGATAATGCTAATTAGCTGCTAATACCAGTTCAATCTTGACTGGTTTATGAGAAAACTTTTATTGTAAATGATAGTGTTCAAGCGTATACACTGATAATGCTAATTAGCTGCTAATAAAGGTTACATTTTGACTGGTTTATGAGAAAACTTTTATTGTAAATGATAGTGTTCAAGCGTATACACTGATAATGCTAATTAGCTGCTAATAAAGGTTACATTTTGACTAGTTTATGAGAAAACTAGCATTGTAAATCTACAGTGTTCAAGCGTATACACTGATAATGCTAATTAGCTGCTAATACTGGTTACATTATGACTAGTTTATGAGAAAACTAGCATTGTAAATCTATAGTGTTCAAGCGTATACACTGATAATGCTAATTAGCTGCTAATACCAGTTCAAGCCTTACTGGTTTAGAAGAAAACTAGCATTGTAAATCTACAGTGTTCAAGTGTATACACTGATAATGCTAATTAGCTGCTAATACTGGTTACATTTTGACTAGTTTATGAGAAAACTAGCATTGTAAATGATAGTATTCAAACATATACACTGATAATGCTAATTAGCTGCTAATAAAGGTAACATTTTGACTAGTTTATGAGAAAACTAGCATTGTAAATCTACAGTGTTCAAGTGTATACACTGATAATGCTAATTAGCTGCTAACACCAGTTCAATTCTGACTGGTTACGAAGAAAACTAGCATTGTAAATGATAGTATTCAAACATATACACTGATAATGCTAATTAGCTGCTAATACTGGTTACATTTTGACTAGTTTATGAGAAAACTTAAAGCGATACACAGATCATGTTAATTAGCTGCTAATACCAGTTAAATCCTATATTTATTATGGTGTGCTAATGATAAAATGCAAATGTACCATATCTGTGAATCAATTCTGTAATCCCTTCATGTTTATTCAGATAAACGTCGCAGAGAACATGGTGGAATCTGTTTGAGCGGCCACCACCCTTCTCATTCCCTGCCTCTCTTTCCCAACACAGTGACTCATAGCTTCCAGGCGTACACTTAACCCGCTGCCCGTGTGTGTGTGTGTGTGTGTGTGTGTGTGTGGTGGGGGTGCGTTTGTGAAATAGACAGAAAGCGAGTGTGTTTTGGATCTGAGTCAAGAACTGGTTGTTATCAGGACGTTATTACAAGGGGAAGGGCCGGTTTGGGCTGCATACCCACAAATCCTGTCTGGTCAGACTGCAGCACTGTTTCACGGTTTCACTCTGGGTGTGCTGTAAATAACGGGACTGCAGTGGCCCACATCCTGCTGCCATATGGCCAAACCTCGTACCACAGGATATTTTTCCATATGATACAATATCAGTCACATGCTGCCATTACTGATAATTATGTACAATCCATCTGGCTCAATGTTAGGTCTGAATAGTTGCCCATATGTAGTATTAATAAATACCATGAACAGGCCTCAGACCTTGATTAGCAAATTAGGCCCGAGGCAGGTCACCGAAGGGCTTTGGGAACTGGTGGCTGTATCAAAGTTTTTCACGCTTCTCCGTCTGGCAATCTGAAGAACGTGTCTGGGAGAAAATTACTTATTTGACTGCAAGTGTAAAGTTTGGTGGAGGGGGGATTATGGTGTGTGGTTGTGTTTCAGGAGTTGGTTTCGGCCCCTTAGTTCCAGTGAAAGGAACTCTTAATGCTTCAGCAGACCAAGAGATTTTAGTCAATTTCATGCTCTCAATATTGTGGGAACAGTTTGGGGACAGACCCTTTTCGTTCCAACATGACTGCGGACAATAAAGGTCCATAAAGACAACGATGAGCGTGTTTGGTGTAGAAGAACTTGACTGACCTCAACCCGATAGAACACCTTTGGGACAAATTAGAGTGGAGACTGCGAACTAGGCCTTCTCGTCCAACATCAGTGTCTGACCTCTCAAATGCGCTTCTGGAAGAATTATTAAAAAATTCCAATATCAAGAGAAGCCAACATCGAATGATGCTGTACATTAAATACTCACCAACCAGCCAAAACATTAGTAGGACACCAGACATCAGGTGACGTGAAGAACGTTGATTTTCTTCATCTACAGTGGCATCTGTCAAGGGCTGGGATCTACATATTAGGCAGGAAGTGAACCGTCAGTTCTCAAAACTGGAAGATTGGTCAAGCGATTGGTCAACTTTGATAAGGGCCAAACTGTGATGCCTAGACGACTGGACAGAACGTCAGAACATCTCCAAAGCACCAGGCAGGTCTTGTGGGGTTTTTCTGATATGCAGTGGTCAGTACCTGCCAAAGGTGATCCTGGAAAGGATAATCAGTGAACACCTAAGGTCCACAGATACTCATGAAGGCCCCACCTCACAACAACTTACAGGGCTTGAAGGATCTTCTGCTAACGTCCTTCGGCCAGATACCACGGGACACCTTCAGAGGCCTTGTGGAAGGGTCAGAGTTGTTGTGGCGGCTTATATCGTCATGAAATTGATAGAAATTATGAAAAATTGGGGGGGTGGGGGGGAGTCAAGGACAACCTTGGCTACTACAGGGCACATTCAGATGCTTTGTAGAGTTTGGGGGGCATGTGGAGAACTTACCTTTTGTGCCCCTTTTCAACAGTACTGGTCAGTGCCTGTGAGTTGGGGTCAGGGTGAAAGGGTATATTTTTGGTGAAAGCAGCCCCAGGCCTCCACCCTCACTCTCCAGCTCATGAATGTCAGTGCAGGGTGTGTCCTGGTAACATCATTCTCGTGCATATTTCAGATTTTGTTCTTCTACAGGATCATCCAAGCATGAAATCACATCAAGTCCCCCAAGACCAGCTATCTGCAACATTCAGACGTTGCTGCCAGAACACGAGTGGGAGTGTAGAGCATTCTTCTCCAGTCACAGAAACCCTTAATAACCTTCTAAATAGTCATTTTTACCAGGGGGGTAGAGACGAAAGACCGGGCTTGTGCAAACCTGTGGAAATCACAGCTTGTTTGAACATAGCATTCAGCCTGGGCTTGTCCAGCTGTTTTACCTGCCCGGCTTTGTTGGAGTCTGTTGTTCTGGAGCCTTCAGCACTTCTGCGCATTGTCTGCATTCCAGGACTGGACTGTATCAGGCAAGAAGGGAACGTTCACCAAATTCGAAATCTTTCTGTCTTGTCGTAGTTTTACTTGACAACAAATTTGAGGCCTAATGATTCTTAGACAATTTACTCATTTCAAACGGAATAGCTGCAATTAATTTTAGGCCAAAAAGGCTTTTTTAGAATTTGTTAAAGTATAGTTAATTAGTTTTTCCAAATTTCAGCCGTCAGTTGGGTCCATAAGTATTTGGACAGTCACAATTCAAGAAATTTAGCATTAGTGCCCCTAACTAGATTTGAAGCAAAGCAAATTCAAGGAATTTTAAATTCAAAGTCCACCCATTTTCACAGCCTCAGCAGTAATTTATCAAGCACTCATTTATTTTTAAATACTAATTTTAAACCATTGAATTATTCAGGAATAACTGAAGACTAGCATACTACAGCACCAGCTCCTCAAACTGTGCTTTACCACTCCCAAATAACCTTAACCAGCCTTGTTTGATGAAGCTTGCTAGTTTGTAGGGGCGTATTTTGGTAAGGTGGCCAGTCTTATGATCTCAGTAGAGAGTGCATGATGTTAAACCCGCATTTCGACTCGTTAACGGCCTCGTAATTCAGAGAATCCAGTGACATTTGGGAGGAAAAAAAGACTTCAACAAGTATTTAGCCAAATAAATGAAGTCTGTCGTGTGTAAAACTGGATATATCCCACATATTACTCAGCTGTTTTGAGTAAGGCCAATATTCGTGGTTGTGTTTCCAGATCTTTGAGTTGAATCAACTTAAAATAATTCATGGATAGTAATTGGCGCATGCAAACTTACCAACTGCACTGATTTGGTATTCAATAATTCAATAAGTCCAGTAACAATAACAGTAGGCTGTACTGGTTTAAAATATATATATATAAAATATAATATATAAATATTAAACAAAAAAGGTTTTCTCCATCGTTTGAACCTTGTAGCTGCTCTCTGTTCACTCACTGTGTAAAAAATTCTGGAGGAATGGACGAATTGAAAAGAACTAAATTACCTGGAATAAACATTTTACCATTTTGGAGATACATGTTTTTCACTGGATTGGGACTACATACAGCTCTCAGAGAGCACTTAAATCTGCATTTCTACGTGTTTGGCAGCTGTTTTATTAAATAATAACTTTTTTGCATTATAATTATTATAATCATTTCTTTGCATTACTTAAGCAGTTGTTTTGGAGCAGCTGCCATTTCTGTAAATAAATAAATGCTCTAAATATGAATATTTGTCATTTGGAAATAAGAGGAAATGTTGTCCATGGTTTATGAAATACAACGCAAATGTTAACTTCCCTAAACACACTGCCTATAAATAGTAAAACCAGAGAAACTGATGATGTAGGGTGGTTTCTTAATTTTCTTCTGGATATATATATATATATATATATATATATATATATATATATATACACACACACACACACACACACACACACTCAGTATGTAGATACACACACACTTCTTTCTCTTAAAAAGTTGGTGAAGCATTTTCTCTATTAAAGCTTCTGTTTCTGAGCTGTGTTGTGTGTTTATTAGGCATGTTAGATATTTATTAGCTCTGTCAAGAACGTGAAATTATAATTAAATTAAATAAAAGTATTGTTATAATTAACCATATTAAACTTTTTTTAATAGATTGACCCTGCCGGTTGGAATGGAACAGCGACAATTTTTAAATTCATGTTAAATAATAATATCACACATGTTAGACTTTCCTTCACGGTAGTTAGTGGCTGCCTATTGGTGGACATTGTGTTTAGAGGTGTTTTTAAGGTCAGTGGGTCAGTGTGGTAATCCGCAGTAAGATTCAGATGTAGAAGACCGAGATACGATTGAAAAACACTGGATATTGCTTTCTGAAATTTGTGTCATGTCCTGGAGAGGCTACGACTTCAGGCTACGACTGAAGACTGATTTGTTCAGCTATTCAAAGGCTGAGAGTCTCATGATGCTCAGCAAAGCCTGCAGCTGTTTCTTACAAAGAACACAACCCCACTATACTGATGTGCGCTCGTCATACTTGTGGTGCTTCTGAGTGGTTTTGCTGTTATTACCACAAGAAAAGGAGAAATATCAGAAATACAGACATTGGATTTGACGTGTTTTCTCTGTATTTTAATTACAAATCATTTAACAAAAATAATTGACGTGAGGGATGATGAAACAAGATCATGACCATCTTGACGGTTCCCAGTCAGGAATTGCTGTCAGGGGCTGCACAGGTTTTTTCCTCGCTGTGCAGAGATGTTATTTTTTTTGCATCTGAATAAAATGCTGCACGACTGCAATCATGTAAACATACAAGCACGTCCATTAATAACACCCTCTCAAACGGTGACGCCATTGTAAGCTGTGATGAATGCTATTTCAGCAGCTCCTGACGGGGAAGGCTGACGGTGATGGAATGTACCTTAGAAAACCTTAGAATCAGTTAAAAAAAAAAAAATGAAATCTATAAACGACTGCAATGTGCCAAATAATCCACCTCACTGTGGAGGGCTGCTGCTGTGTGTGGGAGGGGGGCTGCTTGGACGATAACGGACAGTTTCTTCAGTTGCTTCAGTTCTTCCTCTTGCCCTTGCTGGTGGTTTTGGCAGGGGTTGCCATGGGAACGGCCGCCTGGTAAAGAGCGGCGGACACTTTGTTGATGTAGTAGAGGGCGAAGAGCGAGAATATCAAACTGTGGAGGGAAAGACAGGAGCAAGCCATGAAATACGACGCAATGTTCTACTGACTCCATAACGGGGCAAAGTGCTTGGTCCCCTGGTGATTGCCACTTGCGATGTCAATAGAGCACTGATGCTCAATTAATACAACGGTTAAGACGGACCACAAAAAAAACCTTCTGCATCAATTAAAGATGAAAAGGAAATATGTGCTGGTTGCTTTGGGTGCTAACAAGGATCATTCACACAAATTTATTTTGCTCACTGTTAGAAAACTAGAGAAAAAAAGAAAAATGTATGGATTATTTATAGTTATTTAGTTTATATTTGCAGAGCCTATAACTAAAGGTAAAGGTGCACGTATTTGTCACTGTACAGCGAAATGTGTCCTCCGCATTTAACCCATCTGGTAGTGAACACACACTCACACACACACACACACACACGTGTTAGGGGCAGTGAGTACACACACACACCCAGAGCGGTGGGCAGCCAACTCCAGCGCATCGGGGAGCAGAGAGGGTAAAGGGCCTTGCTCAAGGGCCCAACAGTGGCAGCTTGCCGAGCCCGGGAATCGAACCCACAACCCTGTTATCGATATCCCGGCGCTCTAACCGCTCAGCCACCACTGCCCCGTGCAAGTGCAAGTGCAACTAAGTGCAAGCTCTGCTATTGTGTACAGTTCTCAAACTAACTATAGATTAGAACGATTGTGTTAAAAGATAGCATTTAAATGGCTGTGTAAACAGCAAAGAAACGATAATAATATCAGCAATTAATGTGATATTTGACATCAATTATGGGCCAAACTTCTGTAAACTGCTTTCTTGCCATTTGTAATTATGTACTGCACATCTAAGTGCACTGATACCTACAAAACTGTTACAGTTTCATATGATTTGACTCAGGATTTAATCCAAGTAATTAAGTAATTGGCCTTTGTTATTTTAATCATGATTGTGTCCATGTTCAAATTTAGTAGTCGGTATTGCCTTGATATACTTAACATACTGGTAAGTATTTTGCCCCAACACGCATGTTATCTGTGGTATTTTTGATTTGACTTGGCAAAAAAAATTAAAATACAATAAATAATTAGTTATTAGCAGCTTACCATGTGGTTACACACACGCGATGCACCAGACCAGAGGCAAACAGGGACAGACAGAGGCACAAAAGAACTGCAAATACATGAAGAATCCGACAGTTATCATACTTAATAACAGTCTTTAACTCACATATAACTTCATAACAGTAAATATAATCATCTTATGATTATATAATAGTTAGGTAATATAGGTAGCAGGTTTGCCCTCTCACTTTCTGGGAAGATTTTTGCCTGGAAGCCTTTTCCAAACACAAGATTCTCCAGATTATTGAAGGCCTGGAAATGAAGGTTAAGGGGAAACGCAGGTGATGTCACTACAGGGATTTTACAGGGCGTGAACAAGTAACATACAGATTCTAGATTGAGGAGAGCAAGTTAAGAAAGTTAAGTTTGTCTAATGAAGTGGATCCCCTCTATTGCAAAGCCGCAAATGACCAGGAGATGGTGCTAATGTGCTAAATAGGATGATGTGACTCCCACTGTTAAATGGATAGTGTGTGATTTTGTAACTGTGTATTTTAGTCAAATATACATAGTTTCTATTTCTTGCATTATTTTGACATGCAGACAAAACACATCAGTAGTGAAAGATTCTTAAAAAGTGCTATGTAAATCCTCTCGCACTGAAATCTAGTCTGCTGTGCTTCATTCGATTAATCAGCACTAATCACACTCTCTGCAATGAAATGTGCAGCTGGTCAGTGTTCTTTAAGCACAGACGATATCCACGATAGGTTCGCTTGTATCACAGTAACATCAGTTTATCATGATTTTGTTGATAAAATATCATCATATTGCCCAATCCTAATCGTCTGTGTTGTATTCTATAAAGACAAGGCGTTAAAAGAAGTATGGCACAGCAACCATGTCGCAATATAAAAAATCTAAAGCAATTATATCAGCAAAATTCAATGCTTTAAAAAACCCAAAAAAAGAAAAGCGGTGACAGTGTTGCTTAGTGCAAACTTATCCAGAGCTGCTTACAAAAGCGCCTCACTTCTGTTTAGATATGCAGTGCAATCATATCTTGTTCCTTTGCTGAATAAGCTACTTGACTCCCTCCCGTGCCTTAAGCGATGATGACCAGCTTTAGTATCTAACCCTGGACTGGCAAAGGACATGTTTACGAACTGCTGTAAAACACACGAACTGTAGCTGCTGAAACGGCTGCTAGAAATCAAAGGCTAAAACCAAGGCTGAATCAGGATACGGTGAGGGAGCAGACGAAGAGCACTGAACCCAAGAAGCCTCCCAGGATGGTCAGCCACTCAGAGGAGCCCAGCTGCCTGCTGAACATCTGCATCCCTGCGAAGACCAGGACCGACAACAGGCTGGACAACACCAGAGACGTCCCTGTGTTCACCGCTGAGTGAAGGAGAGGGAGAGAGGGAGAGAGAGAGAGAGAGAGAGAGAGAGAGAGTGTGAGAGGGGAAAAAAAAAAGAGGCTCTTAAACAGTACAATGATCCACAATCCAACATTTTACTTTTTTTGGTAAGTAATCAAATTTGAGCATGCTGGTCGTTAAGCTGGTCATACTTGTTGACTAGTTTGATACAAGCAGCTGGACAGTTCAGTCAACTCCTCAGGCGTCATCATCAGCATCATCATTAGGCTGGACCAACAGCTTGGTCATGCTGGTGGATCAGCTAAACCATCAACCTCTAACGAGAACACATCATCTGCCCATCCTTTTGGCTGATCATCTGCTTGAGCCGGCCAGACTGTCTGTCTGTCTATCCATCCATTCATTCACTCATCCATCCATTCATTCATCCATTTATCCATTCACTCATCCATCCATTTATTTATTCACTTATCCATCCATTCACTCATCCATCCATCCATCCACTCATCCATCCATCCATTCACTCATCCATCCATCCATCCATTCATTCACTCATCCATTCATTCACTCATCCATTCATTCACTCATCCATCCATCCACTCATCCATCCATCCATTCACTCATCCATCCATTCATTCACTCATCCATCCATCCATTCACTCATCCATCAATTCACTCACTCATCAATTCACTCACTCATCAATTCACTCACTCATCAATTCACTCACTCATCCATTTATCCATCCATTCATTCACTCATCCATCCATCCATTCACTCATCCATCCATTTATCCATTCACTCATCCATTCACTCATCCATCCATTCACTCATCCATCCATTTATCCATTCATTCACTCATCCATCCATTTATCCATTCACTCATCCATCCATTTATCCATTCATTCATTCACTCATCCATCCATTTATCCATTCATTCATTCATCCATTTATCCATTCATTCATTCATCCATTTATCCATTCATTCACTCATCCATCCATTTATCCATTCACTCATCCATCCATTTATCCATTCATTCATTCACTCATCCATCCATTTATCCATCCATCCATTCATTCATCCATTCACTCACTAATTGCAGCAGAAGTGTAAGAACTAGCTATTAACTTCACTAGCTGAGACTTTAGGCAGTTGGGGAACCTCTGAAGGGTCTCTCCAGAGGCTTGAGTAGCCCGCCAGCTAAAGGCTAGCGCTAGCTGAGTATGGGACACGTCAGTGTACACACCTCCTTCTGTTCCGGCTGGAAACAAAACCAGCCCGGGTAAAACGTTCGCGTAAAATACTGGTAAAACGTCTGTAAAATTATTCATTTGCGTTTGCATAATTACTAACAAGTGCAAATGACCAAATTACGCATAAACGGTTTTATTTATACGTAGTTAGTTAGTTAGTTAGTTAGTTAGTTAGTTAGTTAGCTAGTTGCCATCGTATGCAGCTGGATAACTACACGTAGCGCTAGCTAGCATAGCTAACAGTGCTAACTAACTAACTTAGATGGATGGCAGGAATGAAAGTCAACAAATACAGATAATAAAAACACAGTTCAGCAAAAAAACACACCATTAAATGGGAGTTTAACAGTTTATATTCTGACAGTTTATCTGGCACTGCCATTCATCCGGGCTTCACAAGTTAGCTAGCTAGCAGCTAATCGTGAAGCTCTGGGTCCCTCTTACAGTTTCTAAAGAGTAAATAAAGGGTAAAAATAAAATCGTACCCATGCTTTAATCCGTAAGTCCAAGTCTTAAAGATGAAAATGAGATCAGATCCAGGTAGTTTGGCTGGTTTCTCCACTGCCCCCTTCTTCTCTCACCGCTGTCTCCAGACTGAGCGCCGTGGCTTGTAGTGCTGCCACCTACAGTACAGTACAGGCATGAACGGGCTGGGACAATTAATCTGATATAAATATGCAATTAGGCAAATTAATTATGGTTATCTGACTTCTATTATTGTTCCTTATATACGCAGTTTCTGCCTGATTTTTGAATGAATGTCAAAACACCTTTACAGTGATGCTACTCAAGGCTTATAGCATTTCAGCACTAGGCCGACTAATGCTGGCGCACCCTTAGATTGCTGTGCCCTTCAAGTTGAAAAGCATTCAAATCATTTTCATATTCATCATCTTAAATTTGAAACATTTTATCTTGTATTTTTAACTTTACCATGATTCCCTGTGTTTGCCATCTCTCCGACCGGATCAACGGGCTTGTAATTTACAGTCAGTGACATATCTGACATATCTAGAACTTCCAGACTGACGTCTTGTCTTGTCTCAGAGTTGTCCTCACAGAACGTCAAAATGCCACTGTCACTGATTTCACTGTCACTTTCTATTCATGTTGGCAGTGAAATGGTGGTTCAGCCACCGAGGGCCTAACCAATGAGAGGGCTCGCCAATCCAAGACCCTAGACACGGCACCAGGAGCACTGTACGGACGTTCAGCACGTGTGCCTGGCCGTGGGAGAAGGCCCAACATTTCGTCAAGAGGCCTTTAGCTCATCTCATCAGGGCAACGAAGAAGAGCGTCCATGTTACTGCTGCAGAAGACTGACAGGAGGACCTGACTCATTTGGAGGGTGAATGTTAATAGGAATGGGTCCTGGAACACCCTGGAGTGGCCTTCTGGTCTGCAGATCTAAATCCCATAAAAAAAACATTGGTGGTATTTAATGAAAGTTGCTGCATGGACGCCTTCAAACCCTGAGCTGGAAGCTTTTGCACAGGAAAAACAGACAAACAAGGCAAAAGCATGCTAATATTACTAATAGTAAACATGGACATATCTCAGACTAGATTATATGCATCAGTAAATATTTTATTTTGTTTACTGAGACTTAATATTGTCATTTCCATCCAATTTTATTCAATATACATCACTACAACTGATATTATTGTATTTTATTATTATTATTATTATTATTATTATTATCTTTTTGTGATGGCAACTGTAATCTGCACTACAATAGAGGTGCGCTATTTATGCAGGCTATGTAGTGTGCTAGCGTGCGGTTTGGGACGCAGCTATAGGGTCACTTCACTCTGGGTAAGGACGCTGTTGCGAAACCCTCCGCCGCCCCCTGGTGGACGCGAGTGCGCAGGACAATTATTTACATAAGCGGATATTTTATTCGGAAATATTAAGTCAGCAAATAACACATACATTAATAATAAATCATTTTAAATGAAAAAATATATTTTTTCAGCTTTATTTATTTTATTTTTTTTTACAGTGTTTACAACCATTACCTCCTGCGACCGTTAGTCGCACGGAAAGCCAGCACGCATGCTCCCACCCGTCTCATCATCAGTAGCCTATATAGTGGACGTGTGCTATATCTAAGACCGTCGTATTTCCAGCACGACCACCCGTCTGAAATGCTGGGGAGGGAAATGGACTGGACCTCCCATCGCAGCTGCTGCTGATGCTGAGCTCCGGACACTAGCCATCCATCTACCGACAGACTGGGTGTTTTTACCGCTGGCTAGTTGCTAGATTCGCCGTGGCTTTGCTGTTTTTATGGACTTGAGAGGAAAATAAGGCATCTTTCTGTCAGATCGTCCAGCCTGTGTTATTAAAAGCCATGACAGACGCGGAATTGCACACCTTCACGTCCATCATGGATGCTCTCGTACGCATCAGCGTGAGTACCGTGAATTATTTAGGGGTTATTGGGTCACTTCGGTGCCCTTATGTGCGTTGATCCGCGCCGTACGGCCTCTATTCACAGCCTGGCTTCAGAAATAGCTTCACAGGGTCCAGCATTTGGGCCACCTGGGTAGCTGGCTACTAGCTGGGTAGCTGGCTGGCTGGCGCTGGTGTTCGGGCCATTGCAGCCATGTGTAAAAAAAAAAAACGTGGCGTGTGTCGAGGCGCTGGGTTAAACATATTAAGGCTTAAATAGATATTATTAAACCAGTTTTTGGCAATGTACCTCATGGTGGCCTGTCAGGTGGTCCCTGGCTTTGGTTCAACGGGGGGAGGGGGGGGGGATGCCTCCGCTTTAGCCTCTATAACGTTACACCTAACGCTAGAGCCTCGTGTGTTTTTCCATTTCCCCCTATTTTATGTGTCTTTTGTGGCCAGAATGTTGCAAATAATTAATAATTAATTAAATAATTGTAAATAAATAAAAATAATAACAAATAAAATAAAATACTGATTAAAAACAACAGGGCCCGAGCGCCGCTGTGCCTGGCGTGAGGGAAGCGTGTTGCCATAGTGACGGAGCATGCGAATCTCAGGCGAGTGACGGGAAGTTCGATTCAGTTTACAGAACCGATTCGTTAGGACTGTCCGTTTCAGCGAATCGAGCACCCGATGTGCATAGCTACAGAATATGCTGCAAATCAGATTTATGTGAGTTATGTTTATCGTTTTATGGGGTTGAAATGTGAAAACATAATGTGTATATGTAGATATTTGTTTCAGTTTTATTACAGTCGTTTAGCCTAAAACACGGACAGTGCGTAGATGCCAAAAAAGAACCGATTCCGTTTGGCTTGAACCGATTCAAAAGAACAACACGTTCAGGAGTCTTTATTAATGTTGATAATACGGGCTCAGAAATGTTTTTAAAACGTACATTTCATAAGGGAAAGCCTTATTATTATTACCTTGTTATTATTATTATTTGAGTGGGGCTCTTAATTATGTTTTTTAGTACTTTTAGTTAGAGAACATAATTATTTTGATTCTGATTCTGATTCAGTCATTGAATTTAGGTTGTGGCGCGCCAATAAAACTCATTAACCTTAAAGAGGAACTTGACTTTTGACTTTTCTTACGCAGTTGAACGACTAAGATGTGATTTCAGACGTTCAGAGTAGTTTGGAGCTTGTAAAATGCTCTGTTAAAGAGAAACGAACCGAATCAGATTTGTTCCCAGTAGTGGTGAATGGAACCAGACGTCTGAGGAGTGTTAATGCACTTCTAAAAGCTACCATATATGCTCAGAAGCTAACAACATTTTATATACACACACACACACACACACACACACACACATATATATATATATATATACACACAAACACACACATAACTCTCTGTCTCTCTCCCCAGTCCAACATGAAGAGCATGGAGCGTGAGCTGCGCTGTCCGGTGTGTGAGGAGATGGTGAAGCAGCCCATCGTCCTGCCGTGTCTGCACAGTGTGTGTGTACTGTGTGCGGCCGAGGTGTTGGTCCAGAGGGGCTATCCTCCTCCTGAGCTCCCTCCGGAGCCCAACACACCCACGTCCAGCCCCAACACCCGCTCGCCCCGGCAGGCCCGCAGACCCCCACCCAAAACCGACCGCCTCGACCGCGTGCTCAGGACAGGTGTGTTTGTATGTTTGTGAAGCATCTGGAAGCTGCCTGTACAGTATGTGTATGTGTCCAAATCTGAGATCAGGGGCCAAATTACGGCCCTTGCTTGACCGCCTTAACACCAGCACAACCATATCCGAACACATTCCGACACTCACAAGCCAAAATATTATGACCGCCTGCCTAGTATGGGATCATAATATTTTGGCGACCTTCTTCCATCGTTCCAAGGTCCAGCCAAGATGCTTGTGTGTCCATTGTAGGCGCTTTTGATGGTGGACAGGGGTTAGCATGGGCACTCTAACTGGTCTGCAGCTATGCAGCGCTGCCAGTTCTGTCCAGACGGAATATCCGTCATTGCTCTCACACATTGATGAGCCTTGGGCACCCAACACCTGCCACTGCCTTCATGTTTTGGAAGCTCCAATCCAAAATTGTGGCCCATGTGACCCTTTTTGGCCCATGTCAAAGTATCTCAGGTCTTCATACCTGACCATTTCTCTTGTATCAAACACATTGACTATGACAACCGACTGATCGGTGACCATCGAACATACATCCCAGACCTTGCTGTGCCCTGTTGTTACAGGATAGTCAACTTAATCAAATCATTTGCTTTATCTGATCTTAATCTTAATGTTTTGGCTCATCTGTATACATAGGCAACACCCAGTTATAGGGTGCATTTTAATGGCAGGTCTGGTTTTAACAGGTTGTAGTTATTGTGATTCAGAGATAATCCAGCACACACTGCGCTCTCTCGGATCGGTGTTTCAGCTAAATGCAGGGTGGCCTGCTTGCCTACGAGTCTGGTATACAAGTTTCTGGGCTGTTCCTGCCCGTCTCGCCTAACAAGCTGTTATTTTTAATCACAAGAACATCGAGGACAACCTTGGGTCTGTGAGTGAGACACAATGCCTGCTAGCAATAAGTAGCCAGGCCAGCATGCAATGTCAGTCAGCAGTGTGTTAAACACAGCATAGATCATGAAGTAGGAATTACAAGTGAAAGCATTTTGAAGGGAAATAAGAAAAAAACGGGGTGTGTAGATGACTCATTTATTTCATTTTATATTGTAGGGGTGTAACAGTGTGTATTCATACACATCTGGCATGGAACTGGTTTCACAGTTTGTAGGGAGTCGTAGGGAGGAGCTGTTGGATTTGCATGGTATTGTGGGAACTGGGAACCTCCCACCTCAGGGGGGCGCTATCCAACACTAAATTGTACAAACTGTAACTAAACTAACAGATAAGCTCTGCTTTTATTAGCGGGTTACAACACCAAGGTGGCCCATAGCATGGCATAGCCTAGCTTAGCATAGCTGTTAAGACCGTAACAAGAACTTCTTGAATAGTGTACCTGTCCTCCTCGGGTTCTCTTATCCTGCCATGTGTGGCTTCCGTGGAGAGATACCCGCGGCAGCACTAGCTTCAGTTGGCCCTTCTCTGAGCGGTGCTTCACCGTTTGCCTAGCTTTAGCTTTAGCTAGGTGTAACTATAACAGGTCAGATGATCAACTCTGGGGACCAGTATGCATTAATAATCAATAATAATATTAATGTTTTTCATTTTTTTGTGATTTACAGTCACAATATCAAACCAGAGTGGCTCAGCGGTCTAATCAAACTCATGGCTCAGGGGCCATGCCGCTTTGCCATCAGCGGCCGGAGTCTGAGGGAGCACAATTGGCCGTTCTCTCTCCTCATCACTCTTAAGGGATGTTGGTCGGCACTGGTGTCCCCAGAGCTGGGACCAGTTGGAGGCCATGACACATATAGAGAATACCATGGTTATTTTCAAGCTGGTAGGATTGCATGGCCCTTCTTTATGCATATGATAAGTATTTGGGGCATTAGCTACAAAAGATGTAAATGCCCTGTGTGTTGACTGGGTGATGAGGCAACAGATGTATCAGAGACAGCAATGACATCAGTGAGTATGACATCATCACTTGCTGTTGTTGCTCTCCTGCATATGCAAGTCTCTTTTGAATGTGTGTATGTGTCTGTGTGTGTGCCGCTCTGCCTACCAGATGTACAGTCTCTTTTCTATTTCTTGCAGGTGTGTGTGTGTGTGTGTGTGTGTGTGTGTGGCAGCAGCTGGGCTAAATATGAACGTGTCAGCACACCCAGTTCCTCTGGAATTTGCTCTCTGTTTGCATCTTTCTCTTCTGTCCACAATGCAGTCATCTAAGATACAGTCATTTGTCGACCCCCAACCCCCACCACCCCCAACCCGAGACCACCGCTCATACATTGTGTTTAATCTGCTCCCACAGTCCTGTGGTCGTTTGTCATTGCTTGTCTGCTCTCTCTTTCTGTCTTCCAGTGTGTGGGACGTATCCCGGCCGCAGGCGGAAGGACACTCCCGTTCTGACCATGATGTTCCCGTGTCCCACCTGTCGGTGTGACGTGGAGCTGGGGGAGCGCGGCCTCATGGACTGCCTCAGAAATCTCACACTGGAGCGCATTGTGGAAAGGTCAAACACACTCACACGTACACATGTTAAATCCCTACTGGTTTCACTACTGGGTTCAGTGCCAACTTTTAGCCCGTGCCATGTTCTTGAGTGTGTCACACAGCGTCAAAAACAACATAAGCAAGTCTCCGGATAGCCAGTCAGCATTCGTTGCATGTAGCATGTAGTTGAGAGGTGCATAAGCTCATCCACAAATCTTTTTTTTTTTTGTATCACAAGGCCTTTATTTATGGTTGCATGATGCTTATATGCAATTTCCTTCATTTCATATGTCTACATTGGTTATGAGGTAAGGAGAAAATTGTGTACATCTGATCTTTCTCCAAACTTTTGCTGTAATATACAACACATACCCTTTAAATTAGGTCTTGTGTGTCCATTTTTCAGTGTATTAGTGCTAAACCTGAGCCTAAACAAAGCCATAACGTTGACCTCAGTATTCCAAAAACGTCATTGTAGAGAAACTGTGAAAGTTTCCTAATGGGGACGAGCAAAATGCATAAGGGGCATTTAATGTGTTATTACAAACACACTTCTCACATTTTTACATTTGCTTCCTGGGTGTATTAGATGTCTTTGCAGCTATGTATAGCTCTGTCTAGAACATTTCTCAGAGCAGCATTCTTCCTGTAAATGCAGAAATGCAGTTACACTGGTTTATTTAACCTCCCTACTGATTTTCTTACCAGAGGAACAATTGTTTTCAGGGCACGTCCCGTTTCCCTTGACAGTTCCTCATGCCTTGAGAGCAATCAAAGCTACAAACTGGCTTCAGTTGCATAGCGAAAAGACTAAGCGTAAAAAAAAAAAAGGACTGATGCAGGCCTAAAGAATTGACGGGGGACTTTTCTGACGGCCCGGAAAAAGCTTCACTTGGCTTTTCTTGGCAACAGACAAGACAGAAAGTGTCCACTTTGCCCTCCCAATTCTTTAAACTGAGATATATGCCTGTCTCGCCCTGGCCCGGAAACACCATCTGCAGTAGAACTAGCACAGACACTGACCCACACTTAATTAAAGATCAGCAAAGAGAGTGGGGGTGGTGGAGAGAAGAAAGAACGAGAGAGCAAGGGAAATAGAGAGAGAGATAGATGGGGTGTGGATGCAGTGGAGTTGGTCCTTAGCAGTCTGCTGATGTGGTGTTTTGTGCAGCCTTTGATACGCTGAGCTGTTGCAGTGCATGAAGATATATGGAGGCAGTGCCTCTGCCAGATGCTCTCGGATGTTTGCACAAATCCTCTCAGCCTTGTTTAAATGGAGCGGATAAAAGGAATCTTTTTTTAATATATTACTGAACAGTAATGTCCTTAAAAAGAGTCCTAAAACACTGGAATAATTGGAATTCAGTATTTAATCACACACACACTGAAAAAGTCCAAGCTGAATCTCTAGTGTGCTAGAGAAGTCTGTCTCAAGTTTCTGGGGTGTGAGTCCTGAATTTTAGTCTTAGTCTTATACCAGCTTCTGGGTATAAGTCCTAGTCAAGATTCGAGTCTTTGGGTCTTGGAGTCTTAGTCAAATCTCCAGTGTCTGGGTCCGAGTCTTAGTCAGGTCAGTAATTCTTTGGGTATGGTTGCCAGACATGTTCATAAGTCTTTTCATTTGGGTTTAAGTCTTGAGTCCAGTTTTGAGTCGCTGGAGTACTAAGTCTAATATCAATTGACTTGTCTCTGGAGTGTGAGTCTGAGTCCAGTTTTGAGTCGCTGGAGTACTAAGTCTAATATCAAATGACTTGTCTCTGGAGTGTGAGTCTGAGTCCGGTTTTGAGTCGCTGGAATACTAAGTCTAATATCAAATGACTTGTCTCTGGAGTGTGAGTCTGAGTCTAGTTTTGAGTCGCTGGAGTACTAAGTCTAATATCAAATGACTTGTCTCTGGAGTGTGAGTCTGAGTCTAGTTTTGAGTCGCTGGAGTACTAAGTCTAATATCAAATGACTTGTCTCTGGAGTGTGAGTCTGAGTCTAGTTTTGAGTCGCTGGAGTACTAAGTCTAATATCAAATGACTTGTCTCTGGAGTGTGAGTCTGAGTCCGGTTTTGAGTCGCTGGAGTACTAAGTCTAATATCAATTGACTTGTCTCTGGAGTGTGAGTCTGAGTCTAGTTTTGAGTCGCTGGAGTACTAAGTCTAATATCAATTGACTTGTCTCTGGAGTGTGAGTCTGAGTCCAGTTTTGAGTCGCTGGAGTACTAAGTCTAATATCAAATGACTTGTCTCTGGAGTGTGAGTCTGAGTCCGGTTTTGAGTCGCTGGAATACTAAGTCTAATATCAATTGACTTGTCTCTGGAGTGTGAGTCTGAGTCCGGTTTTGAGTCGCTGGAATACTAAGTCTAATATCAAATGACTTGTCTCTGGAGTGTGAGTCTGAGTCCGGTTTTGAGTCGCTGGAGTACTAAGTCTAATATCAAATGACTTGTCTCTGGAGTGTGAGGCGAGTCTTGAGTGTTTAGTTGAGAACTTTCCGTCTTGAGTCTTACAATATTAATCTGCGTCTGTCTGTCTCTCTGTCTGTGGGCGTAGGTACAGACACACAGTCAGCCTGGGCAGCATGGCGGTGATGTGTCAGTTCTGTAAGCCCCCTCAGCCACTGGAGGCCACTAAAGGCTGCGCTGACTGCAGAGCCAACTTCTGCAACGAGTGCTTTAAGCTCTACCACCCGTGGGGAACGCCGCGCGCCCAGCACGAACACATCCTGCCCACGCACAGCTTCAGGCCCAAGGTAAGAACATCCGACTTGATGCTTCCCTTTGGAATCAAAGTCTGTGGTGACTAAGCACACTGTAAAACATGCTGCTGGACAAACATACAGGGATACAGGCTCAGTTCAGGCCTCGCCATGGCTACTAATGCTGCTTTTAGATATGTACAACCTACTTTAGCCCATTTCTATAGATAACGGTGTCAGGCAGTGTCAGAAACCATGAAAGAAAGCAAGCCTGTGGGATTATTTACTCTTTTAAAAATTCTCCAAAAGCTTCTGGAGAAAAGTCCTAGGAAAAAGTCCTTGATAGATTTTCTTCCCAAATTCTGAATTAGCCAATGACCCCCCCCATTCACATGTCATGCTCCCAACACTGGTAAGGTGAGGACTGACACATGCACAACCAGCCACCGCTTCTTTTCGAACTACCGCCAATACAACATCACCGGGAAACCAACAGGCTTGGAGTAAAGCGCTAGGCATCCAGCTCTAATGCATCGGCTAGCAGACGGCAATGCCGGCCAGCATCACGCTGAAGTGATGTGAAAGTGATGTGGGGAAGGAGAGCGAGCCATCTGCCCACCCGGAGAGAGCAAGGCCAATTGTGCTCTCTCAGGCTCCGGCTGCCGATGAAAAGCAGCATTCGAACCAGTGATCCTCAGGTCACAGTGGCTGTGCCTTTGTCCGCATAATAAAAAAAACTATTTGTATTGGTCCGTTCCCAGTTTGGAGCATTTCTATTGGTCCATTCATCATTTGGACCAATTTCAGACACAATGTAAAGGACAACTGCCAGATTGACAGGTTCTAAAGGTTTCAATAACATTCCTCTGTTGGTCTTTCTCTTTCAGTTGCTGGTGTGTGTTGAGCATGAGCAAGAGCGATTGCAGTTCTACTGCCGGTCGTGCCATCGCCTGCTGTGCGCCCTCTGTAAGCTCCGGCGGGTTCACAGTGGGCACAAGGTCATGCCCATTGCACAGGCCTACCAGACTTTAAAGGTAATCTCCTACATTTTTTGCCATCTACCTTCCAGTGTCAACCCCAAATCTAACAAAACCCCACAAACAGCTTTAAAGAGCCCTCATGTAGGGCTAAATAGGCAAATGACAACACGGGAAATTTGAAGTTTTTTTCAGTATCAGTACCAGTAGTTTCCCAGTGTTTACATAAATGCATCAGGTTTCATGACAGCATTGGTTTTATTATGGCTCCAAGGTCAATCAGCATATCGTGGCACGTATTCTTAAAAAAGCTAGCTGTAATCTGATCAAGTGTCATTTTCAGCAAGTGTGTGAGATGCACTTGAAGAGTGTTGAACATTTCCCGTTGCAGGTATTTATGAAATCAGTGGTTCAATCTGCAACTGGTTTGACTAAAATGCAGTGATGGCATTTTAGAGTGTCCACAATACCAATATTGTTCAACAGATTTTGTGATCTCCTTAAATATATACTATAAACCATAATAGCTTGTTGTGTAGGTGTTTGTTGGTAGCAAGCAAAACAGATTTAGTCTGTTGCAATTTAATCTGAAATTGAGGTAGAAATGCTGATTTCTATGGATATTCCAACTGCTATGAGAGTTGAGTGTCTGTAAGCGGCAATTATCGGGGGTCCAAGCATCATACGCCATCATGGGGCCAGTAGAGCAGAACTGATGGGGATGTGCTTTTAGATTGGCCTTGCCAGCAGACACCAGGCATCAGTTTGAAACCAGAAAGACATCGGACTCTTGCGTCAGACAGATGATGAATTTTAGTTGAAAATGAAAATTGGGTTGATGTCATAACACAACATTGTACAGACAATAAATTTTGGTTGGGAATCACAATCACAAAGTCACATATTTTAAAAACAGCATTGGGTTCTTATCAATCTCCAAGGTTAGACAAACATTGGATATGATTTTCTTAACACTGTGGCTTAACACCAAAACGTATCCATGTCTAACTACATTAGAGTTTAACATTGTGCAGACATTAACATTATTAGCTTAGCAGACATTGGGTTTTGCTCACCATACCTCACAACTAAATGTTCTTATTTTGGGTCAGTTGAGTGCCGGATCCACAGCTCTGATACATCAACCAACAGAAGCCTGTGCCGACCAGCATCATAATTGCAGTCATAAATCCAATTGTGCTCTCTTGGATTCTGGCTGCTGATGGCGAACTCACAATCCTCAGGCCAGGATTTTGCTTGCTAAACATTACAACTTAAGAAACAATAAAAATCAATGTCATGTTGTCACGATTCTACGTCAAATTGTCGTTGAGATTAGAAGTAGTCCTGACATTAACATTGGACACCTGAGGTCAACAACTTCTTTTCATATGGTGGCCAGCTGGGTTAATTATAATAGATGTGGGGTCTCAAAAAGAGATTTTTAGACATGCCCTGAATCTTAAAATCACTGAAGGTTTCTCCTACATTGCCACCAGAACCTGAACTTCTCCCGTTTTTTCATTGCTCATGTCTCATGCGTATTCTAATGCCATTTATTTATGAATGTATTTTTGCTTTTTTTAAACCTCATATCATTTATTAATTTCTTGATACTTTCATATCAGAATGAACCAGAATGCACAAGCCTACTCTGAATATCATTGAGCCGTGCTATAACAGCTTGTTGTGATTTCACAGGATAAAATCACTAAGGAGATGAACTACGTCTTGGGCAATCAGGATATGGTACAGGCGCAGATCACCCAAGTAGAGAGCGCCATCGCTCAGACAGAGGTAAACCCTTATTTATTAGGCATCTTACCAGCTATATCAATAGATGCATCAATGGACTGTGAGTGGGAGAGACAAACTAACAGCAAACTGCATGAGGCTATTCCCAGTATACGTAGTAAAAGGACAACCTATATTGAAAATAGATATAGGATATAGGTAACATACGCTAGATTTCGCACTGGACATACATACAGCAAAACCTGCCAAACTCCCTTGTAGTTAAGCATTTATTAACAGCAACAATAAAGGACATCTTCACCCAAACCAAAGCTGGAACACTGATCAAGTTCCTGTCCAATCACAGGACTTAAAGCATGTACCTGCCCCCCATGACAGTGTCCAACAAAACTGCTACTGCAAGGAAAATGGCCTATGAGCTGTCCTGGCTTTAAATAAACTAACTAACTAACTAACTGACATGGCAATGCCATAATAGTGCCTCCACCATGTTTGACAGTCCATTTCAGATCTGATAAGGTTTTATTTAGATGTTTTCTGATCAGTTTGATCTGACCGTTCTGTATTTGAGTGTTACCAGAGGTTTGCATCTTGGGAGTAAACCCACAGTATTTAACTTTTATAATGAAGGTGTTTCTTGATTGTAGACTTGTCACAATTCTACGTCAAATTGTTGTTGACATTAGAAGTAGTCCTGACATTAATTAATGTTAATTTTTGGGCACCTGAGGTCAACAACTTCTTTTGATATGGTGGCCAGCTGGGTTAATTATAATAGATGTGGGGTCTCAAAAAGAGATTTTTAGACATGCCCTGAATTTGCTCATCTGTGATCTTAAAATCACTGAAGGTTTCTCCAAGAACATTGCCACCAGAACCTGAACTTCTCCCTTATTTTCATTGCTTACGTCTGCATGAGGCTAATCTCAGTATACATAGTAGAAGGACAACCTACTTTGAAAATAGATATAGGGCCAGGTTACATACGCTAGATTCCGCACTGGACATACATACTACAAAACCTGCCAAACTCCCCTTACAGTTACCCTTACAGCATTTATTAACAGCAACAATAAAAAATCTGCCCCCCCCATGACAGTATCCAACAAAACTGCTACTGCCAGGAAAATGGCCTATGAGCTGTCCTGGCATTAAATGAACTAACTAACTAATTAACTGACATGGCAATGCCATAATAGTGCCTCCACCATGTTTGACAGACAATGTGTGTCAGTCCAAAACAGTCCTTTTCCAGATCTGGTAAGGTTTTATTTAGATCTGACCGTTCTGTATTTGAGTGTTACCAGAGGTTTGCATCTTGGGAGTAAACCCACAGTATTTACATTTTATTTTGAAGTTGTCTCTTGATTGTAGACTTTGACTATGATACAGTCTACCCTCTTAAGAATGTTCTTAACTTAACTAGACTTTAACTTCAGATACGTAACAAGTAATGACAGACTGACAACATTTAGACAGATGTAAATAAGATTTTGTGTGTTTTTTTTCCAGGTAAACAGTGCAGTAGCAAACGAGCAGATGAATCAGTGCGTGAACGAGTTGCGGGGGGTGCTGGCTGAGAGACAAGGTGGACTGGCTAAAGTTATAGAAGGGGCCCGATCCCAGAGATCTGAAGCTTTGAACAGTCAGCTCTCAGAGAAGCAGAGCCTGCTGGAAAACGCTGGACTCATCACGTATACACAAGAGCTGCTCAAAGAAACTGACCAGCCCTGCTTCGTCCAGGCAGCCAGAATCACCCATAACAGGTCAGGAGGAGTGATGTGTCAATTCAGATGTATCACACAAACGCAGCACAGTGTGTTCTGTAGCATAATGGACAAGGAGATTTTGTCTAGTCCTGGACTGGACAGTATTTTCAACTGGGTTTTTTCTCTGATAGGACAATATAGTCCAGGACTAGGCCTAAACCCTGACTAGGAAGCCAGTCCTAAGTATACACAGTATATGGAGACGGTGTAACTCCAGGCTCCGCCCATTCAGGCTGGTGTTAAAGGGCCGTTTAAGCCTGGACTGCTTTCTAAACCATCATTTCTCTTTCCTGTTTTGTTCTCTCTCCCATTCTCAGGCTTGTTAAGGCCATAGACAACCTGCAGCGCTTCTCGCTCTCCGCCGATCCCTCGTTCCGACACTTCCATATGGACGTCTCTAGAGAGCTCAAGCTACTGTGCAGCATGGATTTCATACAAGGTTCCTACTGCAGCTTTATCGGCCATAAATCAAGTCACTTAGCCCAGATGCAGTCGACCCACCTGGTTGTGGGTTTCTGTAGTTTCTGTAGAGAGATGCTAGGCTAACGGTCCTAACAAACACTGGACTTGGACTGTCACCAATCTCATCTTAGTGGATACAGCTTAAGCTTTTGCAGAGATGTTAAAATCAACAGTTTAGTAAAATGCCTTGGATAGAACTTACATTGAAATGTATTCGATCTGAACTAATGGGAACTAAGGGGAACCGATGTTGAATGGTCCCGGCAGGGGATCATGCTAACGGCACGATAGCACTGTTATGCAAGCCTGGCAGGTGGGCCATGCTAACATGGACCAGCTATTCTTGTATTTATCATACACCGTCTCCGGCATTTGCTGTACTGGAAATATATAGACCCAGGATCTTATTCCACAAATATGGAGCCAATCAGTGGATCCCTACGCCGTTAAGCCCTCCCACTTAACGATTATCTGGCCCCAAGGATAGTTAGCTAACCATGCTGAGATATCAGGGCCCATGCAGTGGACGAGCGGCCATCGATCGTCTTGCGGAATGAAACCACATAGTATGCTGGGGTGAAAGTAGTTCCGGTCCAGTCCAAACCCAGTGTATATTAGCAATGTTAGCCTAGCATCTCCCATTTTGAACTAAAATGGCTAACGTCAGATACCAATTCCATGTGTATTAAAAAACCCTGAGTAGTAAAAAACACCTGTGACTACTACCTGTGTGCTAGTCCCGCTCTGTCTCTTCCCCAGCTCCACTGGCTCCTGTAATTGACACTCAGAAGACTCTGGCGTATGACCAGCTCTATCTGTGCTGGCGCCTCCCGCAGGACTCGGCCCCCGCCTGGTACTACTCCGTGGAATACCAGAGGAAAGTGGGCGGGACAGGTCCGCTGTGGGGCGGGGTCAAGTCCGAAGGCACGGGAAGTGGGAACAGCCCATGGCAGCGATTAGAAGAGGTGGGCGGGACATGTGCAGTGATCGACAGGCTGGAGATGGACAGCGTGTATGTGCTGAGGGTGAGAGGCTGCAACAAGGCGGGATACGGGGAGTGCAGCGAGGAGGTGTACCTACACACGCCGCCTGCACCAGGTACGACATGCGCGCACACATACACACACACACACACACAAGCACACACATGCCACAGTCAAAAGTTTGGACACCTCTCATTAAATGTAAGTTGTTACAGTTGCATGCAAAAGTCTTGGCACCTTCCAAAAAAATATATATATATTCCTTTAACCTAGAATTCCAGCGTTGAATTGTGTAATTTTTCTGCACTCGCTGCCATATTTTTTCATTTTGAATTCACAGTTTTCTTCCATCCATCTCTGCACTTTTTCTCTTTGTTTTCACCCTTTTTTTGTCATCCTCTGAATTCCACCCATACATTCTGCTTGCCTTCCTGCTCCCTCACACCTTCCATCCAGTCAGCGTTTTCTCTTACCCAGTGGGCCTTCTGTTTCTCATGTCCCAAAACAGAACATCCCACTATCTCTCTCTCTCTCTTGCTCTTTCTCTCTCTCTCTCTCTCTTTCTCTCTCTCTTTCAAAACTGCTCTACCAAGAGATCATAAAGGTTCAGATAAACTCCAGTGTCTTCTACCAATGTTTTGGATTTTTACTTCCAAACCTTGCTAGATTCTAATGCTAATGCTAATAAAGGATTAACGTTAGCAGGAGTTCTGCCATTCTGTCTAGTCCGATCCACACCGGGAAGCCACTGCCATCGGTGGCCGGGAGTCTCTGCTTCTCCAGTCACTCGATTCTAGATGCCAGTGCAGACATTTGTTACCCGATGCAGCAGAACTGAACTAGATGCAGTTAGCGTTCTCCTCCAAGTGTGTTGAGCTGTCTAATGAGGATGCGTTAGCGACAGTGCTAGACAGAAGTTTCCTAAAAGGTCTTCTAGGTTTGTAGCTCCTAGCTTTGTAGATTACACTCGCTAAGAAATGTCATGAGACGCTGGCCACATGGGAAGCGCTCTCTCTCTCTCTCTCTCTCTCTCTCTCGTCAACACACTCATCCCACATCTCTCTCAACTCCACTGTGCTTTGTTCTTTTCTCACGTTTCTTTTTCTCTCCTGTTTGTTTTCTCCGCCTCGGCTCTGACGTGTATTCCCGTCTGAACTGGAATATATATCAGCTTGACCTCCTCTGAATCCTGGAATATGTACAGTAGTTGGGTTTCCATCCACCTCATGCACTAAACAGGGTTTTCACCAGGAACCATTGCAGTGTTTCCGTGTGCATAGCTTTCCCGACTTTTCCCGAAGTCCGAAAGCCCAAAGTTAACAACAACAGCAACATCCATGTTTCTCAAAGATGAAAGCACAGAGGGGCTCTAAGCGATCCAGTGGATTAAGGCGCTGCCACTTTACCCAGAGGATCGCTGCTTTAAATCCTGGGTCATGCTGCTTGCCATCAGCAGCCAGAGCCTGAGAGAGCACAATTAGCCTAGCTCACTCCAGTGTGGGAGAGATCTCACTCTCTCCCTCTCCCTCTCCCCACATCACTTCAGTGTGATGCTGGCCGGCACGGGCGTCTGCCTCAGCCGATGCCTCAGTGCGTTGGTTGGCCAGTGACGTCGGATCGTGAGCAGTTTAAAAAAGGGGCATGTGTCAGTCCTCACCCTGCTAGTGTCCGGAGCAATCCGTGTGATTGGGGAGAGAGTACTAGAGTGGGTTGGGTCATTGGGGAGGGAAATCGGGACCAGGAACGGAGCCACTTCGCTTTTAGCAGAGTGGTTTAATGAAACATGCCAACATGGCTGTTAGTGATTGAAAGCCAGTGATCACCAACCAGAGTAGCTCTGTTAGCATAATGCTAATTGGTGGGCGAAAACCTTTTGTTTGTTCATAAAAATGGTTAAGATGGAAACCTGCCTAATGTTCCTGCTCTCCTCCTCCCACCTTCAATGTCTCCCCAAACCCCTTATTTACCCCCCCTCTTCTCTTGGCCCGCCTCTTTACCTTCCCTTTACCCTGTTTATGTTTCCCCATTTGCTTTTCCCTACTTTCTCTCCCGTTCCCTTTCTCTCTCTCTCTCTCTCTCTCTCTTTCTCTCCCCTTTCTCTCTCTCTCCCATTTCCTCTTTCTCTCCCTCTTTCTCTCTCTCTCTCTCTCTCTCTTTCTCTCCCCTTTCTCTCTCTCTCCCATTTCCTCTTTCTCTCCCTCTTTCTCTCTCTCTCTCTCTCTCTCTTTCTCTCCCCTTTCTCTCTCTCTCTCTCTCTCTCTCTCCCCTTTCTCTCTCTCTCCCATTTCCTCTTTCTCTCTCTCTTTCTCTCTCTCTCTCTTTCCCATTTTCTCTTTCTCTCTCTCTCTCTCCTATTTCCTCTTTCTCTCTCTCTCTCTTTCCCATTTTCTCTTTCTCTCTCTCTCTCCTATTTCCTCTTTCTCTCTCTATCTCTCTCTCTCTCTCTCTCTCTTTCTCTCCCTCTTTCTCTCTCTCTCACGCTCCCATTTTCTCTTTCTCTCTCTCTCTTTCTCTCCCCTTTCTCTTTCTCTCTCTCTCTCTCTTCCCCTTTCCCTCTCTCTCTCTCTCTCTCTCTCTCTCCTGTTTTCTCTCTCTTCCCCCACTACTTCTTTCTCTCCCCTTTCCCTCTCTCTCACGCTCCCATTTTCTCTCTCTTTCTCTCTCTCTCTCTCTCTCTCTCTCTCTCTCTCTCTCTCTCTCTCTCTCTGCGTGTGTGTCAGTCTTGTCGTTTTGCCTGGACTCTCGTTGGGGTCTACACGCTGAGCGGATCGCTCTGGGTAAAGGTCAGACGTACGCCCGCAGCGTCCCCGGACTGACTCTTCTGCAGGCTGCTGACCGCGCCCTCACGTCCTGCCACCTGACCTCTGACCTCCTGGTGGCAGATGTGTCCATCACTCAGGGCCGTCACTACTGGGCCTGCTCAGTGGAGCCCGGCTCCTACCTGGTCAAGGTGAGCGTGCGGCAGAACCCGGCGTCAGGAAATGTACAGATGGAATACTTGAGTGGTGGAGGAGAGTGTTACTGGTGAATTGCTGACTGACAGTGGTGTGTGTGTGTGTGTGTGTGTGTGTGTGAGAGCAGGTTGGGGTTGGCGTAGAAGCAAAGCTGCAGGAGTGGTTTCACCTACCCCAGGACATGGCCAGCCCCCGGTAAGACAGCTGATGACTGAATAAAATGATTGAGTTAAAAGATGCACATGAACGTTCCTGAAACCTTCTTAAAGGGCCAGTATCGTCCTAAACGGGAAATACACAATGTGTCCAAATATTTGTGGACACCCCTTCTAATGAATGAATGCATTCAGCTACAAAAACAAAAGCACCTATGAAATATTTAAATATTTAAATATACCTCTTTAATCTTTCCTTTGCCCCACCTCCACTCGCTTCTCCACAGGTACGACCCTGACAGCGGCCATGACAGCGGCGCTGAGGACGCTCAGGACTGTCCTCCTCCATTCTGCTTCCTGACCATGGGCATGGGCAAGATCCTGCTGCCCAAGTGTGGTGCGTCCAACGCCTCGTCCACCCCGCTCACCGCCCCCCTGCCACCCCGCCTCGGGGTTTGCCTGGACTACGAGAGGGGCCGGGTCACTTTCTACGACGCCCATTCGCTGCGGGTGTTATGGGAGGGGACTGTCGATTGCTCCACCCCCGTTTGCCCAGCCTTCTGCTTCATCGGGGGCGGGGCTCTGCAGCTGCAGGAGCTGATAGCCAATCGGAGCTCTGAGCAAACCCCGCCCAGGAGAGTCACCATCCAGACACGTGCCACCAATCTCAGTAACTGAACGCCGGACGTCAGGAAGTTCTTCAGGATAATCCTTCATGACAAAGCACCTTTAAACGAGTCCTTTTTTGAATTTATTTTTGTTATTTGAGGCTACCTTTGATCTTTGGCGCTTGGTTCGTTTTTTGTTTCTGTCTCATGCATTTTATAATCAGGTTTGCTTCTGCATTCTATTGGAACAGTGCTTCGATATTCCAGCATGCCAGTTTAGCCAGCTGTTAATAGGCTAAATAATGAGAAATCCTTTAACCGATGCATCGCAAAATACTGGCATTGCTGCATGAGTGTTACGATTCTGCTTTCAGCATAAACAAACTGCAGATAATCCATCTGAGTATTCGTAAAAATAAACAATGATTTCTCACTATTTACCGAACATTTTTTACATAGCTAACCTGCCAAGCACCTAAAACGGATATGTTAATAGCCTGTGTATAGACCTAGATTTGAAGTATGCTTTTTTTAGGACTGTTTAATTGCCTTGGGCACGTTTGGGTCTTCGTTTGATTAGATCAAGAAGTTTTGTTTCCCGTTGGCGTGTTCTGTTTGTAGTGAAAAGTCCCACTGACGGTTTCTATTTTGCACCAGATTGTCTGAAACAAATCGCATACTCGTCACTACTGTAACGCAAAACTTTGTATCTCCAAAATGGGAAAACGAAGGCGTGGGAAAACAGTCCCGTGAAAAAGTAATAGCCCAAATCTAAAAAGACTAGAAGAACCCGAGCTATCACAAAACACTATTTCTTCTTTAAAAAGATCATCATAATACTCCAGATCCTTCATTTTATGTCTTTTGAGCCTTTCAGAGCCTGAACCTGGCCTGGTGCTTCAGACACTTGTTTTGCTGCATAACCCAATTGCGTCAAAGCTTCAGATCAACTTCTAATCAAGAGCAGAATTCATAATTCTGTTTGGTATGGAAACTCAACCAGGCAGCAGATCATCATCCCCACAGCATAACACTACCACCACCATGTTTGACTGCTAGGACGCTGCTTACGTTGTGGAGTGCCGTGTTAGCTTTGTGCCAGGTGTAACAGCCTTTGTCTTCCAAAACAAGTCTACAGTTTTGTCTCTTCACAGAGCAGAACAGTATTCCAAAAGGCTTATGGGTCCTCAACCACAGTTCTGGCAAATGTGAGACCGGGCCGTATGGGCCAGGTGGTCTGAATGATCTTTTAAAAACTGTAGTTTGTGTTCACGCAGGTTGTTTGTGTCACATGTGACATTTTGCTTAAGGATAAGTTTGTAACTACAGTTGCAATCTAATTGTTGACCCCCACCCCAGCAAATTAGGTCTATTTTTAGCTGAAGCTTGGGCATCACTGGACCTTCCAACAGAACAATGATCCCACGCATACCGTCAACCATCAATACGTCTTTCAAGGCTTGGTTTCAGAAGAAGTCCTGGAAGATTCTGGAAGAGTGGTCGTCACAGACCTGATCCCCATTGAGAATCTTTGGTGGGATTTAAAGAAGGCGGTTGCAGCAGCGAACCCAGGAATATTAGTGAACTTGAGGGCACCGGCCATGAGGAATTGGCTAGGAATTTGCAAGAAGGCTGCCAGAAGCTGATGTCTGGCTATGCATCATGTAACTCTGAGACTACAGTCGCCATTACAATTTGTATTTAGTAAGCACTGGGATTAAAAAGCACTGGTTTTGTTAGCTGTCTTGGAAGACTGGGCACGCAGGGGCTCGTCTCTATGTATGAGCTGGTAACCAGATATCAGGACCTCTGTAAACCTTGAGCTACTTCAGTTGGCCTTGTTTTATTGGTTTATTGCAAACAGCTGGAAGTTTGTACAGTTTGCTAATAAACCTAATTTGAATAGTTTTGATTGCAACTGGAAGTGTGTGAAGCTCCAAATTCGTTGTTAATTAGATAGCTAAGTGTAATACAGCTGGTATTACAGGTGTGTAACCAATTAAGGAATCCGAAAACTACCCTATACCCTATGCTACACCATACCCGGCACTCTACATTAATATAACAAGATGTCGTTAATTTTGGCCCATCTCTGCTGGTCCATTCATTCTGAAATGTAAATATTTTAATATGATAGTGCTGGTAAATTAAAGTGGTATGTACAGGCAGACTGGTATCATGTCAGGTCCATGTTGGTGTAGAGCCACGGTTTGGAGCCAAAACTACGTACTTTACAGGGTTTTTTTCCCCTCCTCAACCATTGAAGCTGTTCACTGTGATTTGTCTTCATCAGGGCTGTGACAATATGTAAATGAACAGTTTGTGAATGTAACATTATATATCCTGATTGTCAGTGTATTGTCTTTTTATTTGTTATAAATGATAATACACAGCATACGAAAAAAGCTGACCCCCGTACAGAAGTACTGCCAATAGAATAGGACTCTGGAGCAGATAAACATGAACCTAAATGAAATCCATCCAACATCCTGACCTCACTAAGGCATGGTCTAGTAGAAAGCCTTCTTCCCTGAACAGTAGAGGCAGGTACTCCAATAAAAGAATACTTTTGTACTCCATACAGTGTAGAAAATATTTTATTTAGCCCTAAAACGACCTGACCTGAATTCCTCCAAATGCTGCTGTGAAGCGGACAGGGACCGTTGGGAAGACGAGGCACGCAGGGGCTTGTCTCTGTGTATGGGCTGGTAACTCGGGTCCAGGTATCAGGACCTCAGTAAACCTTAGAGACCTGTGAAATCACAACCGCAATGCCCAATTGAGCCCTAAAAAGGCAGCTTCTCTGTCTTAAGGCTGTGTGCATTGCCATTGTAACATATACAAATTTTGTTCCCCAATGATGGAGGGCTGTAAGTCACACCTGTTTTATTCGAATATAAAGAAAAATTATATCAAAATGTGATCAGAAAACTTTCCACAATGTCAGGCTTTAAACTCTCTACCAAACCTTTGTCTTTTCCTCCTACATGCTAATGGTCCTTGCCTTTTGAGGAAGTTAAAGCCTGTGCCTGACCGCATTTCAGCGCCGTCTGTTCCCGGCACGAATAGTTCAAAACACGTACAACAGCATTCCACGATTCTCTGATGCAGCTCAAAGGCCGCATTTCCAGCTATTAACAATACCCACATAATTCCTGCACACTGAATGTATAGATTAGTAGTGTGTATGTGTGTGTACATATACATGTTTTTATACAAAGTGAGGACATGTTATAATATGTGTATATATATATAAACCTCCAACCCTCTAAATCTCCAACCCTCTAACCCTCCAAACCTCGAACCCTCCAAATCTCTAACCCTTCAAACCTCTAACTCTTCAAACCTCTAACCCTCCAAACCTTGAACCCTCCAAACCGCTAACCCTCCAAATCTCTAACCCTCCAAACCTCTAACCCTCAAACCCTCCAACCCTCTAACCTTCCAAACCTCGAACCATCCAAATCTCTAACCCTTCAAACCTCTAAACCTCAAACTCTTCAAACCTCTAACCCGCCAAACCTCTAACCCTCCAAACCTCTAAACCTCCAACCCTTTAAACCTTCATCCCTCCAACCCTCTAACCCTTTAACCCTCCAACCCTCTAACCCTCCAACCCTTCAAACCTCTAACCCTCCAAACCTGTAAACCTCAAACCCTCCAAACCTCTAACCCTTCAACCCTCCAAACCTCCAACCCTCTAACCCTCCTACTCCTCTAACCCTCTAACCCACCAGACCTCAAACCCTCCAACCCTCTAAACCTCCAACCCTCCAAACCTCAAACCCTCTAACCCCCTAACCCTCCAAACCTCAAACCCTCTAACCCTCCTACTCCTCTAACTCTCAAACCCTCCAACTCCTCTAACCCTCCAAACCCTCCAACCCTCCAAACCTCAAACCCTCTAACCCCCTAACCCTCCAAACCTCAAACCCTCTAACCCTCCTACTCCTCTAACTCTCAAACCCTCCAACTCCTCTAACCCTCCAACCCCCTAACCCTCCAAACCTCAAACCTCTAAACCTCCAACCCTCCAACCCTTTAAACTTCCAACCCTCCAAACCCTCTAACCCTCCAAACCTTCAACCCTCTAACCCCCTAACCCTCCAAACCTCAAACCCTCTAACCCTCCAAACCTTCAACCCTCTAACCCCCTAACCCTCCAACCCTCTAACCCCCTAACCCTCCAAACCTCAAACCCTCTAACCCTCCAAACCTTCAACCCTTCAAACCTGCAAACCTCTAAAGACTGTGAATTTGATCTCTGTTCTTGGCCCTGGATATTAAACCTGTTTTTCTGCCCTGAATATGTACAAAAACATGTACACACACACACACACACACACACACTCCAACACACACCTCACTGCTCGGCCCCTCCTTCTCTTCTTACTGTAAATGACAGGATGGGCGGATGAACAGGAGGACGTATTTAGTTGCAGCTTTACTCCCTCTCACTTTATTCGTCTGGCATTGCTGTGCTGTTGGTCAGTGAGTGGCTACATCTCTACCCATACGACAGGTAAGGGGACAGCTACACTGAGCCACCGTCGAATTTCTCTGTAAATGTCTGACCGGTGACACAAATTAGACTCGGTTTTGATTTTTTAGGAATTTAATCTCGGTTTTAAATGAAACAATTGTTATATTAAAATATAATAATAAAATATAATATACTACACTGATTTACAAAAGTAAATATTAGGTTTCCACCTATGTGTCTTTTATGTCACTAGGGGCCGAAGCCTAGCCAGGAAAACAGGCTTGCTAGAATTAGCGTAAGGTCATGCATAAACATGGTGGTGTTTTTTTGTGATCGTCCGACCCTAAATGAAACTCACCGACTGATTAGTGTGTACGTTTTAGCAGACTAACCTGACCAACCAGCTCCGGCTCTCACGCAGTGTAAAGCATCTACTGAATCCAGACAGCCTGGTCTTATAGCTTTCTTCTGTCTTCACGCCAACTTACCAGTCTTTGTGGGGTATCTCCATTGTCTTGTGCATTAGCTAGCTACTACAGATAACTGCTGCTGCAGTACGGCTAACCCACCTGTCAGGATCCAAACACTAATTATTTAGTGCTTTGTCTGAAATAAAAAGCTGTAAAACAACATTTCTATCTCCAAGCGAACAAATAAGGGTTTCCATACTGTCACAATGGTCATGTTGTCACCATCTGGTGCAAAAATGGCTGTATCAAATACGATTATTCATAAAAACAGCAACACTTACCCTCTCCACTGCTGTGAACTGGGATGTTGGAATTTCTGGACGTTCTGGACGTTCCAGGTAGGAAATTTCAACTGGAACGCCCCCACAAGTCAAGTTTCCGACATGGAAAGTCGGGAGAGCCTCACCAACCTCATGTTCAAAATCCAAGATGGCCGTAATCAACGGTAGTAAAAGCAGTAGGGCTGTAGTATTTATTACTTAGTGTTTATTAGCACTACTATCTATTTGCGTCTCATTAAATCAATCGTATACACAGAGTACTGTCCGACTTCTATCCGTACTGTCCGGAAAATACTGCATGATGTGTTGTTATCAACAGGTATCGGGTATGACTAACAACGCTAACCTGCAACATAAAAAGTGGGGCATACTTTGGTTAGATTTGCCATAAAACCTCAGTAAAGATTGTCAACAAAGTCCGAAGTCTTTAGCGAACTGTTTTTTTTGAAATAGCGTCCAATTATCTGAATGTTTCACTGGGACGCAGTCGACCTGTCGGTATGACGTTATTCCCAACATTCCGACATCCGATTTCTGAGGTAAATGTAACGTAGCATAACTACAGTGGATTCATTTCAGGTCTTATTAACAAGCTGAAAATATCCACGTCAGTCTAATTAATACAAATAATTACAAAATGAACATTTTGGGACAGTATTACAAGGCCTGTCTGACTAGCAAAACATGATATTTAGCACCAGCATGAATATAAGATGACATAAAATCACTTAAAATATATGTACATTTAATATTATTTGATATATGATATATTTGTAACTAAAAAGTGCTTCTGTTAGCGCATCAAAGTGCCGCTATTGATAAAATGCTAGTTAGCAAACATTAGCTGCTACCAAATGCCACCAGTTTAAGTAGCAGCAGTTAGCCAGCTAGCTAACCTTATTTCATATGGAGACTCTGAAGCTCCAGAGCTAAAAAAAAAAAAAAAACCTTGAGGTAAAAGTAAGTTAAACGGGTAGTGGTCATTTTATGTAGCGCTACAATAACAAAGGATAGCCAGGAGGCCAGCTTGGCAGGGGAGACCACCGCAGTCACCACGCCGGGTGTTGGCTAAGAGATAGCACAAAACTATTAAACTTAAAAACAACTATCAAGATTTTTAAATTTTTTATATTATTAAAAAGAATTAACTATAATTAAAAAAAGTTTTTAATAAATAAAATTGAATGTAACTGTCACTATAAAGCTACACCTGTAGCAACAGAACTGCCTATTTCAACACTTTTAAAACACTAATTAGTTGTTTTATAAATTACTTAATAATATATTTCATATATAAACACAATAAATTAAATACATTTTGCAGTTTTTTGAGGGGTGCCAATAATTCTAGAGTTCACTGTACACCATCATTAGCCTCATTGGTTAGGCTAACATATATAAATCCCATGCTAGCAGTGATTAGTGTTATAATGATGGTACTGAGACGAGCCAAAGGCTAATTACAAAATAAAGGTTTCTGTATTAAATCAGAAACGTTATAAAAAGTTGCTTTAGACTAAAAAAATATTTATTCAGAACGATAAAATTATATAAAACAAGCCAAAATGTAACATTGCAATATTCATGACCTTTTTGGAATATTATATAATAATATATGTGCAAAATGTTTATATTTTTGTTGCTCCAATTGTATGCTAAAATGTGCATTTACGTTTTATTTGATATATTAGCTTTATATTATATATTTTTAAAATCAATAAAAAATATTACAAACATTTATATATATATATATATATATATATATATATATATATATATAGAGAGAGAGAGAGAGAGAGAGAGAGAGAGTGAGAGAGAGAGATATGCTAAACATTATCATGTGTTAATGACAGATCGTTCCCTCCTGCCCCCAAAGACTCACCTGTCAATGCCCACCGTCTGTCTCTCCTTCAGAATCTGCTGCAATGGCGCGCTTTGGCCTGTGGATGGCAGTGTTGGCTGCGTGTTTCGTCGCAGCTGTGGTGAACGCTGAGCCAGGTTTGTGCTCTACTACTGTGTTTGTGACCCTGTCCTGAGAACTTTCCAGAACCCCAGGCTGAAGCAGAGCTCCATGTTCTCACCTTTCCAAACAGGACACCTGAATTTGGAGGCATTAGCTGGTCTATTAGCACGACCAACCTGACCAAGGTGGTTGTGAGGCTGGTTAACCAGTTTGGTCAAGCTGGCCATAAGGGTGGACCAGCGTGGTCAGGCTTGTAATGCCAGCTTGGGTCACACTGGTTGACTAGCCTGGTCAGGTTGGTAATGCTGGTAGACCAGCTGACCTATCAAACCAATACCAATCCACTAAATCAATAAACCGCCCAAACTGCCCTTTGGCCAAACGAAGGCCTCTTAGGGTTGCCGAAGCATGCTGAGGTGTTGCCGCTCATGGATTTTCTGCATTCTCTCTGTCTCGCTTCAGACCAGGTCATTCCTCACCCGGACCCCAGCTTCATCTGCCAGCACTCCAGACGTAATGGAGAGCTTCTGTCCATGGCTGATGTGTTTGAGATGGTCATGCTCAATTACAGGAGGCAGTTCCCAGTGAGTGTCCGCTCCACTGCCATCCATCATGTCTCTCTTACGTTCATGTAAACGGGAATGATCAGACATTCTCATCATTTCTCACTCACTTCTCTCATTCTCATGATCTGGACCAGTTCCAGTACAAAGTAATACCTCTCTCTCTCTTTCTCTCTCTCTCTCTCTGTCCCTCTCTGTCCGTCCATGTCTCTCTCTCAGGCTTGTCTTTCTTGTTGCCCTTTTTTTTCTTTGGTCTGACCTTCGCTTTCGACTACAGTTAGAAGTCTACACTATAGTTAGGTGGTGAGCACTGGTCATTAATATGCATGAGCTTATTATCATATGGATATCATATCATTTATTGAGGTCTGATACATCAGTCTGATTATTAAATAGTTATCTTAAATCATTATAAATGATATATATATATATAAATAATGACAATAACTTACAGTAAATAAAACCAGTGATCATAATTAAATGCATTATTAGAAATAAATCATATACATGTTTTTAGATAGCTACATCCCCTGGTGGATAATGTGTGCACTGCATGAACATAATACATAAATAAATAAATAAATAAATAAATGAATAAATACAGAGTTAGAGATATTATTTGAATAAACGTTTTGCGAGCAATAATTTAGAGACTGACCAATAATATATATATATATATTTTTTTTATAATTTTGTATAATATTTGATACAAAATAAAAGTCACATAAGCAAAGTGTCATTTGCATGGAATTGTTCAGTTGTAAGGAAAGCAGAATTTTCTGGCAATTAAGATATAGCTATAGTATATCCAGTATATATTATGTATATATTATGTATATTAGTATATTTAATGACCACCTACCTACCAAACTGACACTAGCGAGACATTGTGTATGGACTGTATCAGGTAATAGATGGTGTTTATTATAGAGGTTAGCTGCTCCACAGTGGTGCGTGGATTGCTCTGTACCACTTGCCGGGGTCATCATTCCCCTCTGGCATCAATGACCTGTGGGGCACCACTGTTATGCGGTTGGGAGGCGCTCAACGTACGAGTCCATTCTCGGTACACCTTCACTGAGACGAGACGCCACCACCCTTCGTCCGGTACCCTATTATCATGCTCTTTTGGGCATCAGTCAAATTGCGTCTATTGTTTTTTCCTACAACTGACTGGTGTGCTCGCTTATTAATATGTCCTTGTGGCATCTGAGGCGTCCCGGGCCGAGCCCAGGGGTGGTCATAATGTTCTCATATGGTCTTGTGTACTACGGTTCAGGCTTTAAAGAGTTAATGAGGTATTATTAGTATTATGAGGTATTGTTTCAGTTCAGTGTTACCTGGGTAACCAAGTCCTTATGACATCACAGTCTCTCTCTCTCTCTCTCTCTCTCTCCGTGTAGAACATGAGCACCGAGGACCTGAGGGAATTTATGGCCTACGCTGACAAAGACAACGACAGTCACCTCAGCATGGATGAGTGTGAAAACCTCCTGAAATGGCTCAACAACAAGAAAGTGTAGACAGTGAGAGTGCACCCCCCCCCCATTCCCCCTCCCCCCGACACACATACACACTCTTTCAGACATTCTAATGTGGGATTATTACACTCCCAGTGAACATCCCGACCGCTTTTACACAGCAAGTAGGTCATTAATTTAGGGGTCAGAATAGGAATCTGCAGCACCAAGTGGATTTTTACAAACACAAACTCACTGTAACACACACACACACACACACTACTATATAGGTCAGCCAAGTGTGGCATATGATTCTAGGTAAATGCACATGTAATGTATGTGAGATGTGGATGCATTACCGGTGCTGTACACTGCAGGGCTTTAATGATCATATATTCTACTGGTAAACTGATTTGCTATTACGACTGCTGTGTAATAAAAATCCAATAAAAATGAAAGTGCATTATGAACATGCCTACTATTGAAATCTATGCATTTTGTTGTTTGTTTCAGCGTTTATCTCTGTTTTTACACACACACACACACACATACACACACACTGCAGCTCAAGGACTTTCATGAGTTCATAGAAACTACTTTTTAGTAATTAATATGAATTTTATTATATATTATTATATCTACTGTGACTTATTCGGCATCTGCTTTGAATTATTTAGTATTCAATATGAATGATTCAGTAGCTAATTATAATGATGCTCTACTATGAATTATATAACTGTGCATTATTCAGTACCTACTATGATTCAGTATTTAGTAACCGATATCAATCATTCAGTACCTACTATAAAGTATCCAGTAACTACTATAAATTTTAATTTCTACTTTGAATTATTCAGTTACTGATATTAATTATTCAGTATCTACTATGAATTATTTAGTATCTACTCTGAATTATTCAGTAACCGATATGAATTATTCAATTACTGATATGAATTATTCAATTACTGATATGAATTATTCAGTATCTGCTATGAATCATTTAGTATCTACAATGAATTATTCAGTAAACGATATGAATTATTCAGTCTCAATATTAATGATGATCTACTATGAATTATGCAACTGTGCTTTATTCAGTACCTACTATGAATTATTCTGCAACTATAAAGTATTCAGTAACCAATATCAATCATTCAGTACCTACTATAAAGTATCCAGTACCTACTATAAATTATTATCTACTTTGAATTATTCAGTATCTACAATGAATTATTCAGTTACTGATATGAATTATTCAGTATCTACTATGAATCATTTAGTATCTACAAGGAATTATTCAGTAAACGATATGAATTATTCAATTACTGATATGAGTTTTTCAGTATCTACTATGAATCATTTAGTATCTACAATGAATTATTCAGTATCTATTATGAATTATTTAGCATCTATTATGAATTATTCAGCATCTATTATGAATTGTTCTGTATTTTCCTTGAAATTTTCAGTATCTATTTTGAATTTTTCAGTACCTACTATGAATCATTTAGTATGTACTTTGAATTATGTAGTATCTACTACGCATGATTCAGTATTAACTATGAGGTATTCAGTATCTACTTTTAATTATTCAGTAACTGGTAGGAATTACTCGGTATCTGCCATTATAATTCAGTATCTACTATGATTTATTCGGTAACAGATATGAATTTGTCAGTAACTAATATGACTTCTTCAGTGTGTAATATGAATTAGACAAAGGAGCATTTGTTTATTGGATTTAGTTTATAGGAAGGTACAAAATTCTGAAAATCTTTGGAGAAAGCAGAATATTTGGATCATTTTTTACCAGATAATTTTTTATGAAGGTGAAAATCGATAAAGTTTTTAAATGGACATTTATCAGTAGCTGTAAGTTGGTAATATCAGTAAATGCATTTTCCTAGTTTGTTCCGTGGGAAGCAGAATCACAGCCTGTTAATGTCTGAACCCTAGCTTAGTCTGGCTCTAGAAACTGACAGCAGCAGTGAGTGCTAATTGCTTAGTGTTGCATTTGGACAAAATAGTGCTGTGTGTGTGTTGGGTGGTGGTGGTGGTGGGGGGGGGGCTGTTTACTCTCTTTTCTCTACCTCAAACCCACCTGTGTGTCTCCAGCTGTTGTTTTGGAACTAGAGAGATATAGATAGATAGAGAGAGAGAGAGAGAGAGAGAGAGAGAGAGAGAGGAAGCAAAGTTATTCTTATTGTTTACACTCATTGGCGGCCTTCAGTTCGGCTGCTCAACTACAAAACACACACACACACACACACACACACGCATTACAGCCACACTCATTCGTGCACATGCATGGACACGCAATACACTAACCCAGACCCACTCTCGCACACACTGCTCTGGCACCTGCTGACTGTAAACAGGGTCTGAGAGGTCAACCTGTTGCTAAGGGAGCAGGTGAGGTCAGAGGTCAGCTTATAAAGCACGGGAGGCCTCTGCTTTAGGCATCTGTTCAAGTGATAGTTCAGCCAAAAATCAGATGTGCACAATCCCCCACCCTACCCAACCACCCACCCCATCACCATCACCACTCCCACCCCAACCCCCCAGCCCAGACATGTTTGTTTTGACCTGGAGTTTCAATAGGTTTCTTCAGCGCTTGTTGAGTCCAGTAATCTCAGATAGGCCTGTGGTTTCTGACTCTGGATGACACACTGTTATCCATAAACATGGGTAAAAGCATATCAGAGGGCCAAAAACACAAATAGCAGCAACGGTAAAGCACCTCGTCCATATATTGGTCTGTTTTTATAGGGGGTGAGGTATTCTTTGCAGAATCTCTGTGTGGGGTGGAGATCACTCTGGTTCGCTTTATTTCCAGCTTTTACTGGACCATCTGTTTCTTGTATACATTCTTGAGAATTGATCTCACACTCACAAAGTGGCTCTTTTCTTTTATGGCCGTCTAAATGTGAGAGCTGTTTTCAAATATTTTGGTATTTTAGGTCCCAAATATTTACCACCTAAGTCCTCAATCCTTTACAAATTCCAGTTACTGAGTAATTCATAGCAGATACGGAATAGTTTGTAGCAGATACTGAAAATGTATAGTAGATACTGAATAATTTACAGTAGGTACTGAATAATTTACAGTAGATACTGAATAAATCATAGTACATTCTGAGTAATTAGTTCATTTTCGTTATGGAATATTTGATAGCAGATACTGAATAAATTACTGAATAATTTAATGTAGGTACTGAGTAATTCATAGAAAATACTCAAAAACTCACAGTATCAACTGATTTTTTATAGTAGATACCGAAACATTTATAGTAGTTATCAAATAATTCAAAGTAGATACAAAATAAATCAAATGAAATACTGAATAGATAATAGCAAATACTGGGTAAAATTTGCAGTAGGTACTGGAACATTTAAAGTAGATACTGAAAAACCCATAGTAGATATCAAATAATGAAATAATTCATAGTAGATACAGAATAAATCATATTAAATACTGAATAACTAATAGTAGATATTGAATAATTCATAGTAGAGACCGAAACATTTATAGTAGATGTACTACTGGATACATACTGGATACTGGTCATTTGTACTGGATAATTTGTAGTAGATTCTGGATAACTAATAACAGATACTGAATAATTCATAGTAGATTCTGGATAACTAATAACAGATACTGAATAATTCATAGTAGATACTGAGCAATTATTGTAGATACTGGATAATTTATAGTATATACTGGATAATTCGTAGTAGATACTGGATCATTTGTGGTAGATACTGAATAACTAATGACAGATACTGAATAATTCATAGTAGATACAGAGCAATTATTGTAGATACTGGATAATTCATGGTAGATACTGGATAACTAATAGCAGAAACAAAAGAATTCATGGTAGGTACTAAACAATTACTGTAGATACGGGATCATTTGTAGTAGATACTGGATAATTAATAGTAGATACTGTATAACTAATAGTAGATACTGGATAATTGATAGTAGATACTGGATAATTCATGGTAGATATTGGATAACTAATAGTATATACTGGATAACTAATAGTAGATACTGGATAATTCATAGTAGATACTGGATAATGCAAAGTAGATACTGGATAATGAATAGTAGATACTGGATAACTAATAGTAGATACTGGATAATTCATGGTAGATATTGGATAACTAATAGTAGATACTGGGTAATTCATGGTAGATATTGGATAACTAATAGTATATACTGGATAATTCATGGTAGATATTGGATAACTAATAGTATATACTGGATAATTCATGGTAGATATTGGATAACTAATAGTATATACTGGATAATTCATGGTAGATATTGGATAACTAATAGTATAAACTGGATAATTAATAGTAGATACTGGGTAATTCATGGTAGATATTGGATAACTAATAGTAGATACTGGGTAATTCATGGTAGATATTGGATAACTAATAGTATATACTGGATAATTCATGGTAGATATTGGATAACTAATAGTATATACTGGATAACTAATAGTAGATACTGGATAATTCATGGTAGATATTGGATAACTAATAGTATATACTGGATAACTAATAGTAGATACTGGATAATTCATAGTAGATACTGGATAATGCAAAGTAGATACTGGATAATGAATAGTAGATACTGGATAATGCAAAGTAGATACTGAATAATTCATGGTAGATATTGGATAACTAATAGTAGATACTGAATAATTCATGGTAGATATTGGATAACTAATAGTATATACTGGATAACTAATAGTAGATACTGGATAATTCATGGTAGATATTGGATAACTAATAGTATATACTGGATAACTAATAGTAGATACTGGATAATTCATGGTAGATACTGGATAACTAATAGTAGATACTGGATAATGCAAAGTAGATACTGGATAATAAATAGTAGATACTGGATAACTAATAGTAGATACTGGATAATTAATAGTAGATACTGGATAATGAATAGTAGATACTGGATAACTAATAGTAGATACTGGATAATTAATAGTAGATACTGGATAATTCATAGTAGATACTGGATAACTAATAGTAGATATTGATTAATTCATAGTAGATACTGAAACATTTATAGTTATAGTTATAGTTGTTATCAAGTAATTCATAGTAGATACATAATACATCATAGCAAATACTAAATAACTAATAGTAGATAAAAAATATATATATAGTAGATACTGAATAATCCATAGCATTCACTGGGGGCAACTAATGGGAGTATTTTGCCTATCCAGCGATCCCACAAGCAGTCTTCCAGAACTCAACCTGACCTCCACTGTTTGTGTTTCTGCCATTTCTTTATGACATTACGAACTGAGGAAACACTACCTGAAATATTGTCTTCTCCTGCTTTGTGGGCATCAGTTAGTTTAATGTTCAGGGCACTCGGCAGCTGCTCAGAGGATCCCATGATGCTGATTGTTGGGGCAGGGTTTGAGAAGACCCTGGTCAAAGCTATATGAGAGCTCGAAGCTCTTGGGGTGACACAATGCACTCATTTTGTTGATAATGTTGAAGAGAATGTTTCAACAATGTTATGCGTTTGGAGAGCAGGTAATCCTTGACTCATTCAACTATTTACAGTAACAGAAATGTTGACTGGGGGGGGGCTAAAGTTCTGCACACCACTGTGTGTTTCATGTTGAATAACAGCACAAAATCTGGAGCCTAAACTAAAACGTGCTTCTACTTGATGAAAGCTGAGACAATACACAAATCCCTCTTAAAAGCCAATAACAGACTGATGCCAAAGTCTACCTGCATACACATGTCCACAGGTAGCACCACCCACCGTGAGTGACTGTGTGTGTGTGTGTGTGTGTATGAGTGTGTGTACACTACTATTTCAAGTTTCAGATCAACATTGTTCTGGGTGTTCAATACTTCAGAGCTAGAACATTTGAGCACATTAGCCATATTCTCACACTGATTTCCAGGTACATTTTTATATACATACTAAAATACTAAATCCTTCAATACTTATTAAATACTTCTTTTGATTTATAAGTCTCTCAATGGTTTGGCCCCACGGTATCTTGGAGATTGTCTTAAACCACACAACCCAGAAAGTCACTTTATTGAAACATCATTCTGGAGATTCTGTCATTAGAACTTCATTCCGAATATGAATTTATTAGAATTCTTGCCGGATAACATTGTATTAGACATTAATTCTGGATATCAACTTTATTAGAACTTTATTCTCAAAATCTATTTTATAAGAACTGAATATCAACTTTATAGACATAACTTTATTAACAATTTATTAGAGCTTCATTCTGGATATCAACTTTATTAGAACTTTATTCTCAAAATCTATTTTATAAGAACTGAATATCAACTTTATAGACATAACTTTATTAACAATTTATTAGAGCTTCATTCTGGATATCAATTTTATTAGAACTTTATTCTAGATAACAATTTATTAGAGCTTCATTCTGGATATGTATTGTATTATAAATGAATTCTCAAAATCAATTTTATAAGAACTGGATATCAACTTTATTAGAACATTTATCATTTTTATTAGAAATTCATTCTGGATATCAACTTTATTAGAAGTTTATTCTAGATATTAATTTTATTAGAAATTCATTCTGGATATCAACTTTATTAGAACGTTTATTCTGGATATCAATTTTAGTAGAAAGATTTATTCTGGATATCAACTTTATTAGAACTTTATTCTGAATATCAATTTTAGTAGAAAGTAATTCTGGATATCAACTTTATTAGAGCTTCATTCTGGATATCAATTTTATTAGAAATTCCTTCAGGATATTGTTATATCAAAAACTCACTCTGGATATTAATTTTATTCAAACTTTACTCTAGATATACATTTTATTAGAACTTCATTCTGGATGTTAATTCATTAAAATTCATTTTAAATTCATAATTTCTAGATTCTGGATCTTTAGTTTTATTAGAACTTCAATCTGGTACCCCTCAGTGTGAATGTGTGTGTGTATCTATCTTTTAGAGAGTACTCAGGAAACAGAGGGATCCTGTTTTTGAGTGGACACCCATTGTTGCTCTGATTAGGCGAAAACACACAGACACAAACACACACAACGAAGCTGCTGTGGTGATGTGATGACAGCCCAGCTGGGTTCATTATCAGAAATCTATTACCACTTAAAGAATCTCTTTGTGTCCTTCCCAAAAACAAGCCTATTTACATCATCAATTACATTAAATAATTAGCCCTCACTGTAATCACGTCAACATCTGCTTAAATAATAAACTACATACTTATATATATACATATACATATTTATAGAGAATAGATGCCTATAAACGAATTAATGGAACTACATACAGATCAGTTCTTTTCACGAGTCACAACAGTGAATTACTTTCCGTACTATCTCTGCTCATGCCTTCTTCAGCTCACCTCCCTCCTGTACATGCACACACACACACACACACACACACACACACACAGAGAGTCTAGTCTCACTGTCTCTGCGCTTGCAGTACATCCATTATTATCTTCCCCTGTGTTTATACCCTGCCTTCCACATGTATTAGCGCAGTGAAATCTGCGGCACACTTCAAGCTGTTTTTAATTAAAGATGGAAAGATAAGCGTGAGGCTTAGGAAAAGACTGTTGCATTCCTAGGAAAGCGTGCTTTTATTATGGTGGAATAACACAGCGTTTGTGCGACGTTAAGGCGGCCCCAGTTTGGGACAAATCACATTCCGGTAAATTAAAACAGCACAATTAATAAACACTCCTGTGTTAATGAAGGCAATTACAACAGAGCAGAACTCTCGCAGGACTCATTTCAACTCTCTTATTTTCCTTCCCTGTGAAAGCAAGCTCTCCCATTGGTTAGGCCTTCCTTCGGAACAGGACTGAAGGCCTTCTATCTGACTAATGCTGTTCTCCAGTGGAGCTCATTCGAGGCAGTCCATGCGACTGTAGTGTTCCTAAGTGAAGAAGGGGTAAAATAGTGTAAGCAATGGCATTAGCGTGCAGGTGCACAGGCAATCCATGCAATACAGGGGCTTTACATTAGACCTCATTTACTGCCGCACGTGCCCCAGTGGTCTCTAAATCCCTAAATCGTACAGACTATCGCTTTTGAAGGCCCCTCAAATTGGGAGGACCTACACAGAACGTTGGAATACACACCTAAAAGTATAGGTGATACAGATGTGTATTCAAAACCAAGCTGGTGCCCAACCAACAGTGCCCAGCTAACATGCTTATGTGTGGCTCACATGGGTTGAGTGGGTTCCAGCTGGGCATGGGCTCTAAATGAGCTTGCACATGCGTTTTTACCAGGTTTCCCAAATGGGCCCAGTCGTTACAGCCTGCCTTAATCACACATGGGTCTCATCTAGGCCCCATTTGTATTGTACAACTCAGATAGGGCCCTTGTTTAACCCCTCCTGGTCCCATCACTGCCCCTTGGTGGGCATCCATATGTACCAATACCTCCACAACAAGAACGTTTTATGGTCTGACAAGCCAAAGATTGAGGTGTTTGACCAGGTGTTTAAGAACCCTCAAGAACCCTATACCAACTGTTAAGCATGGCGGTGGTAGCATCTTACCCTGGGGTTGTTTTGCAGCCAGTGGAACTGAGTAGATGGAATAACAGACGGAGGACTACCTCACAATTCTTCAGCTAGGACACAACTTGGGTGTTCCAACAGGACAATGACCCCAAACACACATCAAAGCTGGCTTGGGAATGGATAAAGCAGGCTGACACTAAGCTGTTGGAATGGCCTTCCCAAAGTCCTGACCAACCTCGAGCACAAATTGCTTTTGTCTGTTCTAAACCCCGCCTCCCATATCTCGTTCTATCCGACTTCTCTTCCAGACGGCCTCTGCGAACAATCACTCCCGTGGCTGTTCCCTTCTTTCATCTCTCTCGCTTTCCCTGAGCCGAGGGAAGGAAGCTGATGCAGAGGCTCCATAGGAGACACTGAGAACAGCCTAGTCGAGAGTTCCCACTGCACACACACTGACAGGTGATACAATACATGCCAGGCATACACAAAAAACCCGTAAGCTCCATATACACTCGCCCAGCACTTTATTAGGAACACCATGCTGCAAACATGCCTATTCATGCAGTGATCGAATCAGCCAATCGTGCTGCAGCAGCGCAGGGCATAAAAGTCATGCCGATAGGATCCAGCAGATTAACCAACCATCAGAATTGAGATCCCAGTGATTCTCGGCATGGCATGACTGTTGGTTTCAGAAGGTCTGGATCTTGTGTTTCCAGAACTGAAATAGTGTACAGTTGTCCGAAATGTTCCACTGGAACGTGGTCAAGTAGGATATGACGCCATTCCCAGCTCAGATCTAGCCCAGTACAATCCGAACGCCCGGACATCTTCTTGAGGATGCATCTCGTGGACATGACTTGTGTGGACTTGACCCAGCCAAATATCCCAGATTGCATTGCACACCACACTGCTGTTCCAGAACTACCAAGTGGCTAGATTTCAGACGCCAAGCAAGTTGACTTGTGTCAACTGTTAAGCATGGCGGTGGTAGCATCTTACCCTGGGGTTGTTTTGCAGCTAGTGGAACTGAGTAGATGCAATAACAGACGGAGGACTACCTCACAATTCTTCAGCTAGGACACAACTTGGGTGTTCCAACAGGACAATGACCCCAAACACACATCAAAGTGGCTCGATTTCAGACGCCAAGCTCAGTTGCAAGACTTGTGCACTCGGTAAAGCGGACTTGCCAAGTTCGACTCACGAGTACAAACTCCTGAGCACGGGAAGACGCTGTAGGGTCATTTTGCAATTGGAACAGTGGCATGGTGCATAATGCAATCTGGGATATTCGGCTGTGTCCTAACGCATCCTCGATAACACGGGTGGAACAAGAACACATCCGGGCGTCCGGACTGTACTTGGCTAGGGGTCACCTTCTGAATGGAGCAGGACCTGGCCTGCAACCGACAACGTTTCACAGGACGAACACACAGGAACTCAAACGTAGACTGAGAATCGGCCAGGGTTTCAGAGCGCCTGTCGGTTTAAACCTTGCATCCCCATTTTCGCCAGTTTTCCACTTTCCGACATAATGTCAATCGGGCACTTCCGGCAGCCCGAATTTCATGACAATAAGACCAATAGAAATGCTCCAAAACGCTCCCTTCTCCTTGTCAAGCTTCCATTGTAGATTGGAGATACCTCAAATTTTCTCGTGACGTGTCTCAGAACACAACTCCGCTATAAACAAACCCCTCCACTTCGCCTGGCTGGAGCCTGTGTAGTGAGGAGTCATGGGCTGTAGGCCTCTGTGAAACCCACACTGACCCAATCTCTGCCAAACGCCGTGCTAAGGCTCCATTAGGCTGTGCTCTTGAGGCCTATGGCCTCTCGGCACTACCGGGCATGTGCAAAACCGGCTGCTAAAGTTGGCGTAGGGTCGTAGCGTGTTTCGGGGAGGAGTCGAGAGGGAAGGGTCCGAGGCTCCGAAAGCTGGAGGCCCACTGTAGAGTAATTTCACACAGCGGCTGTAATTAAACCCCTCCCCTCGTGAGCTGCGTTCTGTCTAATGAGCTGCAAAAGCGGGGAGACTTTTGTGCTTGCTCACGCTTTTCAGCCGGAGATTATCCTCTCGGAGACGGAAAATCCACGCTAAGCTTCGGGAGCCTCTCCTCTAATTCTTGCTGCAAAAATCAGACACCAAAGATTACGGGTTATATAAACTTTTATTCAGGAGGAGTTTTCAGGTTTTCGGGGCTAGAAAAGAACATCACCCACCAGTCCTTATTGATTTAATAACGCAGCATATTTTTACACATTGTTGCATACGATATGATGAAAATAATAATAATAATAATAACACCCTCACACACCATTTAACACAATTATATACATTCAATATGTATAAAAGCTCAAAAATCACAATAACTACATATTTCTGTACCATGTCACCCCCCCAGAGATAGCCAGTAGGGGGCACAGTACCGTGTTGAATGCAGTACAGCGAAGCCTGAACCGAGACAGGAGGCTGTTTATCTGAACCTTCGGCTCCTGTGCTTCTGCCAGAGCACATTTTGTGACAAATGAGATGTTGGTCGTACACCAAAGCGTCCTCCACCATATTGTCCTTCTATAAGCGTCCCAGTCGGTGTGGGCCTCGGAGCGCCTGACGCATCTTTGACTCAGATTTGTTTTGCGGGTCATGCAGGACACAGGCAGATGGGCAGAAGGAATAAGCCAAGGATTCCGTCTGTACTGGCTCTCCTTCTCATGAATCAGTTGTTTTGCGCTCCTTGTTCCGCTCAGGACTCTATTTTAGAGGAACTACTGCGAGTTCCAGGTCATCTTGTGGCGTAACTCTTACCTAGCAGAGCCTGTTCACATATCACGTATCTAACTCCCTCAGCTCTCTTCCATGGAACACCCAGCACGTTCCTCAGACCTGAAGGGGATTTCTGGATAACTGAATGCTTAAGACGTGGTGCTTCCGAGTGGTCTGACGTGAAATGCTCCATTCTAGAGAAGACGGTTTCACTGGCGGGGAAGGAAGCCAGAATAGCTGGGAATATGCTGTCTGGTGTCTGAGACTAAAAACCCATTCAGATATTAAAGCTAAGAAGACTCATCTAGGTTCATTGGTCATTTAGGATAGGAATGGCTATATTTTACACTGTGGACACATCCTTTGGTTCAGATCATCGCCATCATGAAGAAATCCGAGCCTGTACGTTTCTCTACAACCAACCATTTCAAACCAAACCATCTCTAAATGACTGTTTACGTTGTTGGTGGAATTCCCTTTGAAACCTAAATGGTTCTTGGATTTAGGTGTAGTACCTCCAACATCTTTAAAACGCCCAATTTAGGTCCTGAAGATCTCCAGCACACCTAATCCAAGCAAATTGAAGGTCTCCAGGGTGGTAAATCCTTGGGACCACTTCTGGGCATCCCGGTTTTATGCTAGCTCCGGCCTAGCTTCCCAAATGGCTCTGTGGCCTGGGGGTTGCGGGTTCGAATCCCAGGTCATGATGCTTTGCCATCAGCGGCCAGAGTCAGCGAGAGCACAATTGGTAAGCGACGTTGGCTGGTACAGACATTCGTTAGCTGGTGCGGTGAAGCTAGGGACCCAGATCATTCATCTGAGCGTGTCGTAGTTGGAAAAGAGGCGGAAGGGGGGTCGGGGTGTCATATTCTTTGACAAAAAATTATTTAAAACAAAAACATATCGTATAAAATGCTCATGAAAGGTGCCACTGTGGGTTGAAGGAAAGAATGTCCTAAGAAAGTTAAGATACTAAGCCTGAGGCTCTGATTGGGTTGGCATCTGTGCAACTTCGCTTTTTCACATCCAAGGAAAAATAAAATGAATGAACAGTAGGAATATTCCGTCCAAGTGGGATTTCGTGAGTTTGAATCATCTAAATAGGGGCCGACTTAAAAAAAAAAAAAAAAAAAAAAAAAAAAAAAAAAGCCCAGATGGCCTTGTCCAATTTCTGGATGACTGTATTGCGGCTCCACTGAATGCGCTTACTACATTTACATGACCACATCCACATACACCTACCAATTAGAGTAGGCCAAAAACTCTAAGACCACCAGTAACAATCTGGTGAGGGATGGCCCCTGAATCAGCACTGGACAGAACTGAAGGAGCATATGTGACAATCTGGCCACTGAGTGTGTCTGCGCAAGGCCTTGTGAGGCCCAGTACATTACGGGGACATGACCTGAATGAGTCCCATCCACATCTCCACTGGGTGTGGACTTGTTTGCTCCGGCCCAAACCAAACACACCTGATAAGCCATGTCAGCTCCTGGGGTGTGTCGGAGAGAAACCAGCGCAAAAGCCTGCCAAGCAGGAGCTGTGAATCATGGGTTACACCTTCTGGTCTGAGATCGGCTTGGTAACAACTGCTGTGGTACAGTACATACATTCAGAAGGAGGTCTGTGGGTCAGTCTCCGAACTAGCCAATTGGATATCCAACTGACCGTTCCTCACAGTAAGGCATTTACACGGGGAAAAATAACCAATCTCAGGTTCAGACAGTTAGAATAACAGGGTAAAAGAAAAAGTGTGATGAACCACCATGACCCATGCACATTTCAAGTTTTGCTGCCAAATAGCTCGGCTTTCGTGCGTAATCCAAGCTTTCTTTCTCGCTTCTCCTTCAAAACGCTAATGAACTAAGGAATATAGCCGCCTGCTGTATGAGTAGTTTGGAATGAAGCTGAAAAGTGGTGAGATTTGTGTGTGTGTGTGTGTGTGTGTGTAGAAAGGAAAAAAAAACTGGCTAGGCCAGTGGTGGCATTGAAAGTGGCAGTTGCAGCTGGACTAAGGAGCAGAAGACCGGCCCATAGAACACGTACCCTATACACCAAACCTCATACATTGAGGTTGAGATTCTGGTTAGAAGGGTATAAGGACAGGGCATGAGGTAAAGCCCAGGTTGGGCGAAAGGGGATGTGGGAATGATAAAGGCACTTAGTGATTTAATCAGACCAGCTTAGATCTGGATTAGTTTATAGGATGGCTTGTCTTGACTGATCGCCCCGAACCTCCAGAAGAGGAAGAAGCGGATGAGGCTGGTTACGATGCCTGGAGTGTTGGGCACCTGAGTAGCAAGAGAGATAGAACAAAATGAAATTAAAAAAAGTCTTGGTGGTTATCTAAGTCACAATTATTGAAAAACACAATTTAACTAAACTTAAAAAACACAAACAGAGACTAAACAGCCACAGTGCAGGCTAGAAAAAGTAAGTGATGGATTTAATAATCTCAAATCACCTCCACCAAACATTTCCTGGAGTTGCACAACGCAGAGGAGGAACTCTGGACCATTCCTCTCTGCAAACGTCTTTCAGTACATCAATATTTCTGGGATCTTCTTTAGATAATGCCACAGCATCTCCATAGGGTTGAGGTCAGGACTCGGACTTGGCCATTCTTAAACACAAATCTTCTTTAGCTGATTTCCTTTGTGCGTTTTTGAGTCATTGTCTTGTTACACAACCCAGCATCTCTTCAGCTTGAGGTCATGGACTGCTGTCCTCACATCCTCCTCCTGTAAAACGCTTCCTTCAGTGATCGCAGGGAACAAAGCAGGCCCAAACCACAATGCTCCCATCACCAGGAGGGATAAGATTTTGGTGTTGGTGAGCAGTGATCTTTGTCCTCTGTATTTGTGCTACAATCTTCCAATTTGGTCTTGTTTGCCGATAGAACACTGCCAAAGATCCACAGCGCTTCCACAGAGCCTTCTTCGTGGTGGTCTTCCATGAACACCATTCTTGTTCAGAGTTTTGCTAACAGTGGACACATGTCCTCTGTAGGTCTATTGCAGCTACCCTCGGTTTCTTTCCCACCTCTTTCAGGATCACCTGCTGTGCTCTTGAAGTGATCTTAGCAGGACGCCCACTCCTGCGGAGAGCATCAACAGTCCTGGATTTTCTCCATTTGTAGACAGTTTGTCGAACTGTGAACTGACATACTCCCCTGGCTTTAGCTGTGCTTTTGAAGCCTTTTCCAGCTTCATGCATCTCTGCAACAAATTGTCGGAGGACTTCTAAAAAGTTCACACTAACCAGCCTTTCTTGAGAAGAGCACTAACCAGACCTTGCGAGGTTCACTTACTTTTTCTAGCCTGTACCTTGGATGTTTACTCTGGCTTCCTGTAGCTTCTGCTTGCATCAGATTCAAAACCCTGACTATGGCCTACAAAGCCAACAATGGATCAGTCAGTCCCTCCGTACTTGATGGCAAGAGCCCTTCCAGCTTCGAGTACGGCTCGACTCGACCCGCCATCCTTTAAGATCCATGGAAGACAAGTTTTTTTTGTTTTTCTTTTGTCCTGGCACCAAAGTGGTGGAACGAACTTCCCCTGGGTGTCCGAACGGCAGAGTCGCTCTCTGTCTTCAAACCCAAACTGAAGACCCTCCTCTTCCAAGAGTGCTTAAGCGATGTGTAGTGTTGGAGTAAGCTTAGGGGTATCTTTTCGATCCTAGCCGATACAAACTAGCTACGGATAAGAGCGTCTGCTAAATGCCTTAAATGTACATGTAACTACACGTAAGAATCCAGGAGGTGAACAGTACTGTGGGTTATATAGCGTAGGTATGTTTGTGTATAGCTGTGCCTCTGCATACGTGTTAATGAGAGAAGTCAATGGGTGCTTCAGTAGACCCTGCATTCCTCTCCTCACCATAATGTAGTAGTCTTGGAGCTGAAGGCCGTACAGCGTCCACGAGGTCGAAGTGAAGAAAGTAGCTACGGTGAGGGAGAAGGACAGTCGCTCGACTGAGCGAGAGCGCACAATCTCCAACTGAAAGAGAGATAGAGAGAGAGAGAGAGCGCGAGAGATAAAGCGTAATGTAACAGAGCGCAGCAATCTCTCGTCAATCCACCCAAGGACACAGGTTAAAAGATGAGGAGCGCTTAAATACTCTATGTGTTCGGAGCCCAGCGTTACTGTATGATAGGAGCTGGGTTCAGTGGGTTCAAGTCTCACGCACGCAAAAATACGCCCCCCCCCCCCCCAAAACATACGATACAGACACTCACTCACTCTCTCTCACACACACACGGGGGAAAAACAGGAAGAAACAAAAGAAGGGGAAAGAAAGACAGGAAACAAACTATGGAATTCAGAGGAGACAGAGACAGATGGGCTGAAATCGCAGGAGAGGGAGCGAAAGAGAGAGAGAGCGTGAGAGAGAAGGTGGTTAAAAGCTCGCTCTGTCAACCTTCACATCATATCATGATTTAAAATGATTAATAAACGCAATTAACGTCATATCTAACAACATTTCTCTTCCCACAGGGTCTGCAATCTTGCAAGCTGCCACTGGTAGAGCGAGTGTTTAGTGTTATGCTCGCTCGGCCCTTTCAGAATCAGCTTTGTGCTACAACGCTGTCGGGTGAGGGGCGGGGGGACACAGCCCTGGAAGACTGTAGGACATTAAAATGTGAAATTGCTGGAGAGAGAGCGTGTATCTATTATACACACAGGCATGTCAGAATATTATGACCACCCCTGGCCCCATTCTATCAGCTCCACTGACCATATGGGAGCACTTACGACATCTAGAAGGACACATCTGTTTCTCCGCATACTCCTTTCACCATGTTTGTTCTTCAGTGGTCAGGACCCCACAGGACTGACCACCACAGAGCAGACTGTGTATTTTTTTTTCTTGGGCGGTGGGTCATTCACAGCACTGCAGCGGCACTGACTGACATGGTGGTGGCCAGTGTGTTAGTAGTGTGTGTTGTGCTGCTGGTAGGAGTGGATCAGACAGGAGTGTCCACTCACTGTCCACTCTATTAAGACACTCCTACCTAGTTGGTCCACCTTGTGAATGTAAAGTCAGCGACAGGGGCTCTGATCTGTTGCTGCAGAGTTGGCACAGTGTTGGTCATCCTCTAGTCCTTCATCAGAGGTCACAGGACGTCACAGGACTGTTCTCAGTACAGCAGCACTGCTGCTGCTGCTCAATCAGTGTCACTGCAGTGCTGAGAGTGACCCACCACTCAAATAATAATACTACCAGCTCTGCGGTGGTCAGTCCTGTGGGGTCCTGACCGTTGACGAACAGGGCGACAGATGAGCTACTCTGATATATATTCTGATATGACTGTGTAAATAGGTCAGTCTAAAAACACTGCTCATCATTTGTCCACTATTATTGTGCTTGGACAACAGCCAACTATGATCCGATTGGTCCAATCAGACCACCTCTGCACTTTTACATGCCTGTGTGAATGTGTGTTACTGCAGACAGCCGCGCTCCATGCACTTTGTACTACGCTGTGTAGGAGTGTGTGTTTACCAGGTCAGCCAGAGGCGACAGGTACATGCTGACAGTGAAGACGCTGCAGAAGAGACCGAGCTGGGAGAGCTGAGTTTCTCCACGAGGAACAATCACGCCGAAATACACCCAGGCCCCGCACAGCACACACACCATCGCCAGCGTCTGCGCAAACACGCGCCTCTAAGAGGGACAAACACACATACAGAGCACAGGAATGGTTAAGATGTCAATGCAAAAACTAAAGAGTGTGTGTGTGTAGTCATTATATAGACGCTGACCAGCCATAACATTAAAACCACCGACTGGTGAGTTGAAGAACACTGGTCGTCTCGTTCCAGTGGCACCTGACGAGGCGTGGGATCGAGGCTTGCGAACAGTCAGTTCTTAAAAAAGTCAATTTGTTAGCACAGACGGCTAGACGGCTGGGTCAGAACATCTCCAAAACATCAGGCAGGCCTTTTGGGGTGTTCCAAGGATGCACTCAGAAGAGCTACTGAAGCACAAACTGCTGATAAAGTTGTGACTTCCTTGCCTTGAAAGGTCAGAGCTGTTTTGGTGACATGAGGGCGACCTACACAATGTTAGCTGGGTGGTTTTAATGTTATGGCTGACCACAGTACCAATGCAGCATACAAAAATAATACTGTAGGACTGAACAATCCTGGACCTGGAGATCCAGCAGCCTGCAGAGTTCACATCCAACAGCCCTGGCTCTATGAAGATTCTGATGTTCCTGAAGGCCTTGAGTGATGGGCCAAGAGTGTTAAATCAGGGTCAAAGCGTGGAGGGCCAGGTTCCTGCACAGGGAAATCAGCAAACGGTGCTGAACTCTGGCTTCTGTTGCCCACCCTTGTTATATCATATGGGTCAGTGTTTCTCAACCCTGGACCTGGGGGCACCATGCCCTGCTCATTTGAGTAGCATCCCTGTTTCAATGCCACGTTCCATTTACCTCGGATGTCGGAGGTGGAAATGACGCCACACTCCGAGCTGACTGCTTTCCAGTTAAATATTTTAATAATTAATGATTTTAGATCTTTTCCAAAGACCTGTCCACTAAAGACTTCAGAATTCCCTGCTTACTGCTTATGGCCAGTCGAACCAAATCATGCCCCAATGGTAGTACTGTTAGCATTGTCCCAGGTTATGATAGCATTGTTATTGTGTAATACTACTGTGGATGTGTGGTGCGGCCATATTGGATTTTTAACTCTTGGTTTGTGCGGCCTTCCCGACTTTACCAGTAGGAAATCCCACTTGTAGGTGGTGGTGGGGGTTCCAGTTGAAATCTGACATTCCAGTTCACATGGAACGTAGCATTACACCCTCCCCTGCAACTCTGAAGGGCTTGCGAATAAGCTGATTAGTCGAAAGTGTCGGGACACCTGCTCATTCATTGTATGTTCCAAAATCCAGGGTATAAAGATTGCCCACTACTAGATTTTGGAGGAGCACCACTGCGAGAATTTGATTGCATTCAGCAACAAGAGCTTTAGTGATGTCAGGATGCTGACATGCTTCATCCCCAACTCCCCAACTCTTCCTAAAAGTCTCCCCCAGAGAACACAGTAGTTCCACTGCTCCACAGCTCACTGCTGGGGGGGCTTTATACGCCTCTAACCCCTGCCTGCCATTAGGCAGCATGGTGCCTGCAGGCTGCTCCAGAGAGTCCTGTTCTATTGGCCGTACTTCTCTACAGGGACTAGACAAGCTGTGTGTCTGTGTGTGCATTTGCACATCTGTGTCAGCAACATGTGCTGACAGTTAGAGTAGCTCAGATTCCGTTTGACCCACCTTGTCTTTGGCATAATGGAAGTAGGTGATGATGTACAGGGTTTGCAGGGAGGCTCCGATGACGTTCACAAGCAACACCGTCCCATCGTGTTTTAGTACACCATAGTACAGCCAACCTAGATTACTGAAGGCAGGAAATGACATCGTTAAACTGAGTAGACAACTCTCTGATGATCTAGAACACATATGTAAATACATATGCAAATGTGTCCACCCCAAACATACAATGCAGGAGCACTCACTTTAAACACGTGGTGAGAAAGGGCAGGAACTGGACGCTATCTGCACTCTGGGTGGCTCTCATCTTCTTCAGGTCGGTCCTGCATAACATGCATACGCATTAAATTACACCAGTTCCAGTATTTAAGACAATATCCACCAATTGGAATCTGGCCCTGCCCGGCAGTGGCAGCTTGCCGAGCCTGGGTATCGAACCCACAACCCTGATCATCAATAGATCATCATCAGCTCTGACCGCTGAACCACCACTGCCCCGAGTACTTGATCGGATGGTTGTGGCTAGGCAACTACTACTACACTGACCCACTAACCTGACCTGAGGGTTCTTAGCAAGGCTGGGAATGCATGAGCAAGTGATGTTCATATTGCATAAAAACATACAGTTATTTCATATACTGTGATCAAGGGAAAACAAAAAAGGGGCCCCAGGTGGTCCAGTGGACTAAGTCGGTGTCACTGCAGAAGATCAGAGGATCGCTGGTTCGAATCGCTAGCGATTGGCAGCTGAAGCCCCAAGAGAGCACAATTGGCCTTGCTCTCTCCATGGTGTAGATGGCGTAGATGGCGCTCTCTCCCCACATCGCTTTGCAGCGTTGCTGGCCGTCACTGCTGTCTGCAGCGGGTTGGTTGCCCGGGGATGTTGCATCGGTGGCAGTTCGAAAAATGAACGGCTTGATTGTAGGGAGCGTGTACTAGTACGCCTTCCCTGGGGTCAGGGGGCATCACGTGCAATGGGCGGGGGATTATTTACAGGGTGGGTAATTGGCAGCCCAAATTGGGGCAAAAAGGGTAAAAGAAACTGCCTGATTTGCCTAGACGGCCCGGTACCGAATTGCATGGGAGCTCACCGTTTAATGAAGCCCTTGGGGGGAAAATCAAGGCCATCGTAGCTGTGAATTTAGCGACATGCTAAGTTTGATCACTTGAGCCACTTGAGCCACTCACTCCGACTGAAGGGGGCGTGTTCTAGTGGGAACGTGACGTCAACGCGTACGCTATTAACGAACCACTTGCGCATGCGCAGTACTCTCTCTCTTTTTTCAGGAGAAACGACCACCACGACTCGACACAGGGGTGAGAGCTGAGTTCACACACAAGCAAGAGCCCCACTTGGTTAAGTATGGCGTGTTATTTTTGTGGTGCAGTTAAATAACCATGGCCAAATTTACGTCAGTGTAGCAGGAAACCTGCTCAGACAGCCTGGACACGTCACTTCACCTGATAAGCACCTGCATGGCATTACAGGAAACTTAAATATGCACATCTTAGCAGCTGTGCGACCCTTGATCCTTCATAAAAACCAACACAGGCTGATCTAACGAGGCTGTTTACAGCGGAGAAACGTGCAGACAAGCAGTGGCTTACAGTCCCGTGGAGAACATGCCGACCGTAAACACGATGCACGCCCATGACAGAAACTGCAGAAAATCCATAGAACGAAAAAGCAACAGAAAAATAAGTCTCGGCCTAAAAAAGATTTAAACTTCCTCTGAAAATCTGACCAACATAAACAACATTGGCCCAAATCTAGCGCTGCTGACGTCCACCTTCCCTCTCCATTTCCGTGTTTGTAATCCGCAGTCCACGTTTTCCTCCTCTCTGATTGGCTCATCGCGACGACGAAGGCGAGCCGCCCAGCCAATCGGAAAGCTGTTCGCCAGTTTCTGACGTGGACTCAGAAGTAGTAGTAGAAGTAGTAGTGAAGCAAAGTTCGAGTCACTTTAGGAACCGATTCACCTTTCCCCGAACTGAATCGATTTTTTTCTCGTTTTTTAATATGGGCCAGCGAGGCGTTGTGTTTTTATTCTGATAGTCCAGGAGATGCATTCAAAAGTATCTTATAAAATATAATACAAACTCCGTTTACTTTTCAGTTAATAATTCGTAAACCCGAGTCCTTAGAGAACCGATTCTTTTTTCGAACTGTCTGTTTTAATGAGTCGAATGTAAAACGCCTCGGGATTTGTTTCAGTGTGGCGTCGTGTCTGTTGCTCAGCATACAGTTAAACATATATATTTATTCGTGTTTTATCTGAAACTAAGCTGTAATAATTGCTAGGATCACTTGACGTAAATCCGTTCAGCCAGGTGATTCAAAAGAGCCATAGTGATGTGAAGAGTTCTTAGTGAGCCGATTCTTTTGAACTGTCCGATCTAAGGACTCAGACGCTGCCTTCAGCAGTTGGTAAAGAGTTTATTCTGATAGTCCAAGATGCTTTGTAGAGGTTAACCTGTCCAGAATAAGTATGCCACTATTTAGCATGGATTACAATATTTTTGTTCAGGCTGAGTCGCATTCCGGGGTATGGGATATGATCGTGGGAGTTTGGGACTAAAATATCTGCTCTTTATTGTGAAAAAGGAATAAAAGAATAAAATGACCTCTGTTCTGTTTCCTGTAGCATTTCCTGCGACCCTGCCTGGTCAAGAACTATTGTTTAGACGTGAAGGGCCCAGGACCTTACCAACATGGCCTGCGACTGATGCTGCAGTAGCGATGCTGGACGAGGCGGGCAGCCTGCATGTAGCGATGCCAATGCCACAATAGTGATTCTAACAATACGGTAGCAATGAAAACACTGCAGTAGGAATGCTGGGTAAGGTGGGCAGTTGCACATTTGTGATAATAACGGCAGGATATTTCTGCTAATAGCTTGATAGTGCGGTTGCCATGGTAGTGATTCTAACATCTAAATAGCGACACTGGATGAGGCTGAAGGTCGGGGCAGTAACGATGCTAACACTGCGATATTGATGCAAACACCATGGTAGCAATGCTGGGCGAGGCAGATGGCCAGGGCCCTAACACCGCAGTAGCGATGCTGGTTGTGATGGAAACACCATGTTACATTTACATTTATGGCATTTAGCTGACGCTCTTATCCAGAGCGACTTACAAGGTTACTGGTATTACAGAGGTGGGCCAATGTAGTGTTAGGAGTCTTGTCCAAGGACTCTTATTGGTGTAGCGCAGCATAGTCACCCAGACTGGGAATCGAACCCCAGTCTCCCACATGATGTGGTAGCCCAGTGGCAGGTAGTGGTGTTATCTGTTGCGCCACACCAACCACCATGTTAGTGATGCTGGGCAAGGCTAGAGTCCAAAAGAGTCCAAAATGTGCAGGACTGTTAGCTTTGTGGCTAAATGTCGTCCTCAGACCATCAGTACCAGAAAGTGTCTCTTCTAGGCACATGCAGGTTTCAGCAAAGTCCGTCAGTCAGTCAGCCAGTCGGTAAGCCCGCTAGGCCGGCCAGCGATAATACAGTTACTTAAAGGGTGGTGTAAAACCATCTGGAGAAAACTCGGGATCCGAGAAGATGACCAAAACCATGTTCTGCTCAACCCTGCGTTAATCCGTTAAAGGTCCAGTTGACAGTTGGCTGCTCTCCTACTCCCCCCACTGGCTGTAGTAAGCTGTATGTGTGTAACTTCTGTTTCTACTGACCCTGACACACCATCTGCATTAGGCTTGTTTTCCTACCACTGAATTCAGTGCACTCAATGGGGCATTGTCTGCGCGTTGGCACCAACGCAACCAGCCCTGACAAGTGTGTTGACCTTTCTCAGGAGACGGCATAGAAAGCGAGGTGAAAGCGGTAGGGAAAGTGTGCAAAAGTGACATCCTCGCACCCTGGTGACAGTTTACACTTCTCCATGGCTCCCCCGCTCTCGCTCCTTTCATTGCGCCATGCTGTTCGTTCGCGTGTTTGCAGAAGGGCTGTGAAGTCCCGGCCGAGGACGAGGGATGAAAGGGGGGTGGGGGGAGGCGGAGGAGTGGGAACGAGATAGAAAGTGCTGCGGAGGAGCTGACATTGGGTTTGACAGGAATCAGCCAAAATGGGATTTGCTCACCCTAGTCTTGAGTAAATCCTCAGAAAAACAGACAGGCGAAGGGGAGACGGAGCGTCGGTGGGGTATCCCGTGTCGTGATTGGGGTGGGGGTGGGGGTGGGCGTGGGACTATGCCAGTTAATACCTTAAATTCACCCAGACAACCAAAGAACATCTTCCTATACAGACACTTCGCTGTATATGACCACATAGCATACAGGATTGGGCATATTTAAGGACAAAAGTATTGGGACATCTACACATTATACCTACTGGAGCTTTGCTGACATCCCATTCTAAACCCATAGGCATTCATATGGAGTGACCCCACTCTGTATCTTTATGTGGCCTCACACTTTGTTGGCTGGTACCCCCCCCCCCCCCCCCGGTTATGTGGGGCTCACTTGGGTGGTATATGGGCTTAACGGATTCCAGGTGGGCCCACATTAATCTCACATGGGTTCCAGTTAGGCTTCATATGCTGTGTACAACCCAGATGGGGCCCATGTTTAACAAAACCCCTCCTGATCCCATCACTGACCCTGCTGGGCATCCATACAACCATACAACCTGTGGATAAAAGGTTCTGGTTCCCAGTTGGGTGGGCCGTACAGGCCTCATGCTGGACACTAATGAGGGAGTAGGGATTTCATGGTGGTCAGAGTCTATATTAATAAACATGGGCAGTTTCTTTCGCTGAAAAAAGTAGTTCCAGCTGCTTTGCCCAACCCGGTGTGCTCAGGAGTTTAAAAAAAATAAAAAAAGGACAAGGCAATGATTACATATCACAATATTTTTTATTGGAATTCTGTCCCACAGTCTCATAATTAACAAATTCATGATAGAACTCTCTCTATGTACATTTTTACACCACTATTTACAAGAAGTAAACAAAACACAGCGTCTTAGTTGATCCTGTCCTGCCAACCTGTGTGTGTGTGGATACAGTTGTACTGAGTGCTCTACTGTTACAAGAGAAAACCGGCTTCTCTCACACACTCACTCACTCACTCACTCACACACACGGTCATGTACAAACACGCACAGACTGCTCAGTACAACTGTACACCGCTGCCATCGCACGAAAACCTCGCTTTATTTATTTACTTATTTGATTTTTTTTAACTTCGCCCGAAATCTCCAGCTGCCGCTTGCACCATATGCACCGTTCCATTTAATGAACAGGACCAATGGAACTAAAGGTGGTCCAAAAGCTACCAATGTGCCAATTGGAGATGCAAGGTTCCGTTAAAATTTTTTAGCATGCCCGTAGTTCTGTGTTTTTTTTACTGACGTCCATCTACCGTACGCCCAATCACACAACAGGTTCACAATAAGGGTGTACAGTGTATGCTAAGAATGCTAAGAATACACCAACCACTGGCTAGATTTCAGGTTCTACAAATTTCAGGTTTCACGAATAATGCACAAGCCTCTTTACCCAAGGTGCAGCAGTAGGTTTCCGATAACTAGGGATGGGAAATATGGCCGTCTTTATTGATAGTGTGAAAAAATAAGTCAAATATGTGGTTCTGAGTTTAGAAAAGGAGCGTTTCCTTAAAAAGTGAGCAATTTTGCTTGTGTTTACGTGAATTTCGGGTATTAAAAAGTAAATATTAATTATTATTTATTACTTTTTGGTCTGTCCCAGCTTATCAGACCTCTAGAAAAACGTAATATTGTGACTAGTATTGCGATATTTGAAGCCGCTTTCCGCCACATCGCCCATCCCTAGGAGAAACCACCGTATTCTTTGGCTCAGAAGTGTTGAGAACCGTAAACGACAGTCGGAAACTAAGCACAATGTCCTTAACTCTAATGAAAACTGTGGTCATAACACATTAGCTCCTTTTCCAGTTGCTGCTTTTGAAGCTTGGGCCCGCGTTCACAAAAGTGTCTTAAGAAAGATGCCTATGCCGGCCAACATCACTTGAAGAATGATGAGGGGAGAGAGAGCACGGCCAATTGTGCTCACTCTGACTCCGGCTGCTGATGGCAAAGCAGCATGGCCCAGGACTAGTCCTCGCGACCCCCCGGCCATAGTGGAAGTGCATTGGAGAGTTAACGTTACATTTAAGTTTAGAATTTAAAGTGAAGACTGATCTTGAAGCACTGTTAGTTTCTATATCTAGAAATTAGAGATCACTTCACTTCTAGTTTTTTTTTTACTCAAACCTTTGAGTGCTTAGTTTTCCATAATTTTGCTGGCCACAACAGAAAATGTTGTTGTTCACAATTAGCTACATTACAAATGGCTACATGAAAAAACCATGAACAGTGGCCCATAAAGATTTTCTAAAGAGAACATTCTCATGTGATTTATTTATTTAAGAACATTCTTATCTGAAAATTCTTCGCATGTTTTTTCCTTAGGAAAGCTTTTGTGAACCCGGCCCCAGGTCCTCAACACATTGGTACACACAGGCTACAAGAGCACAGTAGAAAACTGGGGGGAAATGGTAGGTAATACTCTTCTTCTATATACTGTATATATAAAAAAAACATCCTCTGCTTCTTCCTTCTCCGAAGGTCACAAAGTCAATCACACGAACACAAGCACTTCACTCAGCAACTCGCACACCAGAATGGAAGCTTCACTTCTTTCACATATTTATATATATATAAAAAAAATCTCTGTAAAAAAGGTCTTTTGAGAGCCAGCTGCCAGCGCCGGCGTGGTATCAGTCCGCGTATCCAAAGGGACCGCCGTCAACACGGTCCTCACAAGTCTCTGTGCAAGAGCAGTGCCTGGATGACGACAAGCAACGTGACGAAGAAAGACGGCGGGCAGACGGAAACGGCAGAACTGCCTACGCTCCTCTGGACCACGGGGATCATTGCGACGGGGTCGTCTGAAAGGGAAAAGAAGGGAAGAGAAAAGACGTTCATTAGTTAATTGAACACACAACAGAACCAGCGCTTTTCTAGACATCCGCCTATCCAGCCTGCAGCAGTTTAGCCCCGCCCACTCACACAGAAGTTATAAGGAGGGAGCGTTCAGCCAATCAGAACGGAGCTCTTTTACATGCAGCCAGTTTTGAATTTACACTTCTTGCTGTGATGCCAGCGAAACCAATGTGTTTCCATACATCCACCTATCCAGCCTGCAGCAGTTTAGCCCCGCCCCCTCACACTGAAGTTATAAGGGGTGTTTCAGCGAGAACAGCTTTTGAAATGAGGCACAATACAGAAGAGCCAGCTTGTTTACATGCAGAACTGTATAAATAAACAAACAAACAAACAAACAAACAACGCCTGTCCTAAATCTGCAAGCTGCGCACAGCCAGTCTTGAAGCCACGTGGAATTCCGAGGCTTTCCTAGAGCAAACGGGCGAGCTGACCGAGCTGAAGGAGGGATGACAGATCGGAGATGCTCACCTGCTGGAAGCCTGTTTGATGGGTTGTGCACTCCGCCCGCGGCCGTGCGGCCGTTCTTTCCAGCCTCCATCTCCTCCTTCTCCTCTTTCTCCACCACCTTCTTGTGGTTCTTCGAGCCTGCAACGTCAATCGGTGCATTGTTAGGGACTTGGCAGGAACCCCGTAATTAGACACAAGGACTGAAAATAGCCGCCTCGCTCATCGGCGGCAGGTGCGCGTGAATGCTAAGCATGTGTTGAGCAAACCAGCCTGTGGCTAACGCGAGGAATGCTAATAATATATTTGACACTTACCGTGGGGTCCGACCACGTCGACCTTTAGCCGCAAGCACTCCTGCCCGTGGTGGTGGAGGGGCTTGGCTGCGGAGGACGAGGAGAAAGAGGAAAGATTAGACCCAATAAAAGAGGACAGTTGCTGACATACAGTAAAAACAACGCAGCTGTTAAAAGAGTCGGACTAGCTTCTGTCGCTACGGCCGAGACACGTTTGATAGCGTAGCGATGCTAGCATGCCTAACTCATCACACGCTTGTCTCAACCCGAGGCATTGCATTGCGTTGCATACGCTGAGCTATGTCTAGTTGTAGCAATGTGACATACACCATATGGACAAAAGTATTGGGACACTTTGTTAGAGTAACTCAGTCTCTGCTGTCCACAAAATTATCATCATCCAAAAGTATGGAATGGAGATCCATCCATCATTCCAGAGGACACAGTTCTTCCACTCTAGGCTCTACACCCCTCTAACCCACGCCCGGTGCCAATGGTTTCATGTTTACCTGCTCCAGAGAGGCCTATTCTATTGTTGCCATTTCTCTGCAAGGACTAAACAAGCTGTGTGTGCATTTGCACGTCTGTGTCTGTGTAGTTTGCCAAATTATTGCAACACAACTCACAGATGTAGTAGTAGCTCTCTCCCTGGCGGAACTCCTTGCCCAGAGTGAAGGGTGTGAAGCGCTGGAACTTCTCGGAGAACTTCTCAGGGGCGTGGGCGGCGAAGGGTCTGGAGCACTCCCAGCGCAGCTGGTCGAAGGAGTGTGGCTTGCAGGCCTCGTAGTCCTCCAGGTCCACCATGTACAGCACGTAGCGCTCGGCCTCCTGCGAGGGGATCTCCCCGCGCTTGTAGTGGGGGCAGATGATGTCCAGGTAGTCGTTAATGCGCACTTGCACCGTGTACTCGTCCCACAGGAAGCTGGAGAGAAAGAGGGAAAGGGGTGGAAGCAGAAGGTCAGCATCTATAGACATCTGGAACGGTTCGAGAGGGGGCGGGTGGGGGGGAAAGGTGATGCAATCTCTGCTGGGAGACGAACAGCACTACGCTAATGAGTGGCAGAGTGGAAACTTTGGGAATTTGGGACGAAATCTGCTGAATGCAAAACAGACGTTGGAGGGAACACGCCCAGCAGGCCGGAGGCCTGTACATGGGTACATGACACTTGACTAATTGTGGTGTTTTTCTTGGGGACTTGCGTTTATCAGTCACCTCGTCGTACTGGTTTCGTGACGGGACGCAAAAACACCTTCACAAGGCCCCTCTGTCTCGTCGCCGTCTCTGTTTTCTTTGCTGTCAGGCTGTGTTATGTGACGGGGTTGTGGTTTCATGGTGTCGAAACCTGCCACGAGCGTCTTGTGCCTCGTCTTTGCACCCAATAGGATTAGTCAGTAGTAACGCAGAGGTGTCAAGTCAAGTCGTCCCCGATAGTTAAAACCTCGGCGTCAATGGGCCAGTAGACGTGACGTCCCCAAAAAAAAACATTTTTATAAAACAAAAACGTGTGCCATCGCTTAGCATGACTTACCACCCCGTCACGCCAACTTGTTTTGTCTATAATTAATGTACTGTTGCTTGGGACAACTTTGGAGACAACCAGCAACAAAAACAATGCAAGTTCTGACGTTCTTTTACCCTCTTCAACAAAAGTCCCTCACGTGCAACCACCCCGTCACACGAAATAGACAGTCATGGCTAATTTTCCCCTAATGTTTTGCACTAATAATGCACAGAAATGAGATGTTACTCTGACTGCAGCCATTCTGGGTTGACATTTACCACCCCGTCACGCTTGCTTGATCATGGCTCCTATGTCTGAATAAATAGGACACTATTAATAAGGACGTCATGCCCCATCATAAGACAACCAAGTAACTAACAGCTTTGTTTGCTAGTCACAGTCCATAACCTACATCCTACTAAAACTCTGAGACGTCCAGGCTGCGTCCCCCTGGGTGTGTGTGTGTGTGTGTGTTTATGACTCCCGTCTCTGGCCGTCTCCGTTTTACTGTCCTTCCTTTTGCCGCGACTAGACCCTTCAATCCGTATCCGTAGTCCCAATGCAGCTCATTTTAGTCATCAGAAATTTTGACAAGACTGACCGCTGCTTTTGCCTTTGTTTATTCAAAGAAAAAGTTATCCTCCTGCAGTGACCGCGAGGCCTAGTTGCACGGCAACGCTTGGACCCAGCTGAGTAACGAGGCGTGCGATTGGCTGCCGTGACTCTGTAGCTGTTACTATGCTGTAAACTCCACGTTCTGATTTGCATTTTACACAGCCCATGCGCTACCATTGCCCTGACTGGCTGCCATCAAAGCAATGGGCGTCCTCCCTACCCTCTCTCTGTCTGTCTGTCTGTCTCTCTCTCTCTCTCACTTTCTTGTTTTCAGGACCCCCGATTAAGTTTCCAGGAGACATATTGGCTCCAGCCCACCCTCTGCCAGCCCCGCAAACACACACATACAGAAAGGGAGACACACACCCATCCACACACACACCCACCTACACAAACCAACAGCAGTTTCCCACCCCACGGTTTTCCTCTTGTTAGAATTAGCCGACCTGTCAAAACAGCCTCGCAGTCTATTCAGGATGGAGGTAAACACACTCTCGTATGTACACACACACACACACACACACACACACACACACACACACACACCCCACTGTCCTCGTTAGTGCAGGCTAATGTCGGGATTACGTTCTGTCTCGCACAGCTTGTAATCAATGCCACGTTCAAACAGCAGGGTGTATACACGGCTAAGCCTACCGACTGTTCTGCAAGTGGGAAAATGGTGTGTGTGTGTGTGTGTGTGTGTGTGTGTGTGTTATGTTTCATGCATTTTGTATGCGAATGTCTGTGAATAATCCGCATTCGGCTCGCCACTGCAGGTCTCGGCGCATCGCCTCGGCGATCATCGAGATACAGCTGTTATTGGTCGTTGTTCTGCCATATTGGCACCAGCAGTGAAATCTCCATTGCACAGGTACCCCCAAACTGTCCCGTACCCCCAAACACAGCCGATCTACTGAAGTTTAAGGTTGGCTTCTTTAGTTTTGCACAGTTCAGCATAGCTAAAACATAATGGATGTCTATGGACACCAATTAGCTATCTCCGACAGACCTGCTTGTGTGCGGTTTTAGACCCTGTGTTAATTTTCCTTTTTTTTTTACGCTAAAACAGAAAAAACAGTCGACCAGTCGTCACTTTAACTGAATACGTCCCTTCAGACTCTTCAATTAGTCTCTCACTCCGTCACCTCCACCCACCACCCCCTTTTTTATCTTCTTCTTTGAAGCAAAGTGAATTAGGAGCCGTTTGAGACCTGCTTCCAGTATGGTTCTCTGAACAAGAGAGCAGCCGTAATGAGGTGCTATTAACCCCACAAACCCCCACCCCAAAACACCAACCCCAGACGGCCTGGTGTTTGGCTCAAGTTACAGCCTTTTGGGTCTAAAGCCAGTGGTGGGAGTTAAGAAGGGAAGTTAAGATGCTAATGACAATTATTTTAATTATACTTATTAACAACTAACTGATATTAAACCAGCATGCTTTAGGCCTTGTGTACGACTCGTTCTCCTCAGAGTGAGCGAAATCCCACAGTGGACGAATCCCAGACCTGTTTCGGCTGCATCTCCCCCCCACCTCCCCTCCAATCTGTGGCCTTCACAGGTCTTACAATCACACAGGCGCTGTTGTTGTTCTTTCCCTCTTGGCGATCAGTCGCTTCAAACGCTCGTCCCCTCATTCCCGTGTGATAGTTAGCGAAGGGAGGTGTTGGGCGAGAGTGTGAGGGAGGGGATGCTGGAGGCAAAAAGAAGAAAGAAAAAAAAAAAGCCTGCTTCTTTACAGTGCTCCTTTCTTGACCCAGGCTTTTGGACAGCACTGTAGTGTTTGTTACAACAGGCTCCAGCTCGCCCTTGTCTGGCAGGCAAAGCAGTATATGCCGTTTAGTAAGGGTGAGGGTGTAACGACTGCAAAGGTGTACGATTAGCTTTGAGAAGAAGTGATCTGGGCCCGGTCCTAACCAAGCTCCGGAGAAGTTTCTGGAGAAGATTGTGGTGGGAACGAGATCTGACTTCGATCTGACCCGAGTTTTACTTATTCGGACCACAGCAAAGCCATGATAGGTGTGAAAAGGGCCCCCCCAAGACTTCCTTGCGGTTGGTGGTTGCTTTGCTTTGGCATTTTATTAGCTATTAGCTGATTAATGCTACTTAACTAACTGGGCTAATTTAGCATCCGTTTTCAATGCTAAAGCCAATTAGGGTCTAAACTGCTTCGCTGCTACTAAAGCAGAATGCCTTTCTTGGCGTACGTGCGGCCCACCGGACTGGGACGCGCCACAGCTGCGGCCCTCCAGGCACATACAGCGCGATTAGCAGAGGACTGTACGTGTATGTATGTGTGTGTGTGTGTGTGTGTGTGTGTGACCGTCCGTTAGGAGTGCTTAGGGAGCCGAGGTTGGACAAGATTTTTTACCTCTATAGTGTCCTGCAGCTGTGCTGGATACTGCTGCTGCTGCGCTGTGTGGCAGTGTGTGTGTGTGTGTGTGTGTGTGTGTGTGTGTGTGTGTCACTGAAATGATGCTAAGGTTCATCTTAAGGGTCAAACGCTTTTCTTTCTCTCTCTGGAATGTCTCGAGCTGCCAAGCTGTCAAGCAGGTCATTGGAGTCAAAGTGCAGGGTCTGATGTTTCGCACACACGGCCAGAGTCAGCGAGGCACAAAACACACACACACACACACACACACACACACACACACACACACACACACGACACAACAAGCTCAGACAGTCAGCAACAAACACATGCACTCCACAGCAACTGCACCACGATGACAGTCAGCAGTTCACACTCTAGACAAACCCACACACACCTGTGGACTTGCTTGCTGGAAACCTGGGGGGGTGGCGTGTCGCAACAAGCCTGACTCTGTTTTGGAGGTTTATTCATATGCTATCAAGTAATGAAAGCTGTCCACACACACACACACACACACACACACACACACACACACACAGAGAGTGAACTCCCACTCAAAAGGTTTCAATTACCAGTGCTGTTCGGGTTGGGGGAGTCCCAATCTCAGGCTTTTTCATGCTGGAAAAAGCTGGCAGGCTGCAAGCGCTAAGCTGTTAATTCGCTAATTCTCACTACAGAGGCTAGGCTAATTCTTCTTCTAACCTCCCCCCTGGAGTCATTTCCAGCAAATTTCGTTTCTCGCGTGAACTCTCAGAACACTGCCATATTGTTAGTTTTAGAAAGGCTTAGAAACGCAGGGCCAATTCGGAGATTAAAAATAATGGGCCCGAGATTGAACCTTGAGGCACACCGCTGCCATACTTCTACAATCCTTAGCTCTGTCTTTGCAACCTCCCCCCCACCAACCCACCCACCATCAACCTCTGTGCTGCTCCTTCTGTTGCCATTTCAAGGCTATCATGGCAGTAATTAGCCCGGCCACGGCGGACTTGGCTGGAATGCCAAGCGACTAATCCACTATTCCAAAGTAGGATTATCGCACCAAGCCCGCAGACCGCATACCGTCTATTCACCAGCACCAGACCTTACTAACACAACCCCACAGACGAAAGGGAGGGGACGGGACAGGGGGGGGGTATAAGAAAAGCGTGCTATGTGGCTGTGTTAATTAGATTACGATCCTTTAGGAATTGATTCGATGCATGTCATGATTTGATTCAGTATCGCTATGCTAATGCGGCTGCATTGGGAATTTCCTTGATGACACTTTTTTTTTCAGAAGGGCAGCGTTCATAAAAGCTGCACGGCACCTACATAAGCCTACATAAGGGCTGACTTAAACATATATAAGCATTCCCTTTAAAAACATACTAATAGAACATAGACAAAACTTTGCAAGTGAATTAGCAACTTCATGCTGCATGCACCCCGGTTTACACCCCGCTATATAAATACATGTGTGTGTGTGTGTGTGTGTGTGTGTGTGTGCTGGACAATGCAGTGCAATCTTGCTCAACTCAACGATGTCCCCTTTTAGTCCCTGCTGAGCTCAGCTAGCCACTTCTTTAAAACCTCATTGGAGACAGCTTGCTCTTTTTGCTGCCTCCCCCCACCCTGCCAAACTTCAGCCCATCCATCACTGTCCCTGCCCCCCTCCCCAGTTTGCTTTGTCCCATCTTTTATCTTTCCATACTTGGACCACCTCCTCCCCCCTTCACCCAGGTCTGTCTGCCCTGTCTCCCCTCTCCCTCTTTAAGATCACATTATAAACAGGGGCCTCTTCATACAAACTAATTTTGCAGAGAAACGCTCCTTTCTCCCCGTCCGACCTTTCGCCCTCGTCCCATCCCCCACGCTCCCCTGCCCAGTCCTGCCGCGAAACCCCCTCTCCCTCCCTCAATCTCTTTCACTTTCAAATGGATGCTAATTGCTAGCTGGTATGCTGGTATGCTGTCCTGCGGTTCTGCGGCCTGCTGAGAGTCACCTCCGGTGATGCAAGGTGATGCTAAACGCTAAACGACCGTTATGCAACAGGGGACACCGCTTCATCTGTGGGTGAAAGTCCGAAAAACAATCAGTCAAATGTACAGCAATTATTATAATGGTCTACCCCTCTCGCCCCCTAGGTGGCAACAGCGAGCTATCTGCCAAACACTGTTGGGGGAGTCCTGGTCCAGTCAGCTTGATGTGAACTGGTTGATTCAATCGGCGTATGCTAATTGCTAAAGTACGCTCATGCAGCTCTCATGTTTAAAGCGACGTCCGAGAACAAAACCCACCCCCTCTCCACCAACCACCCCCACCCCCACCTTCTACAATACTACAACAACAGGGACAGGAAAGCTCCAGCTCTTTGGTGTGGTGAGAATCAAAACAGTAATCACTGGAGATGATGAAGAGAGGAGAAGGCTGGGAACTGCAGGGAAAAGGAAGGGAGCTGAGGAGTGACTGTGAGAATGGGAGGTGAGGAAGTCTTGGATGGAGATAAGGGGAGATGTTTTGGGGGAGGGGGGGGCGACAATTTAAGACCACTGTGTCCAGAACCCCAGGAGTTCTGACGTGTGCAAACTGTGAGACGTGCCCATGTGGGTTCTTTGAAAGGTCCTGATTCTAGACATGATGTAGAACTTCTACCTTTTCTGAAGACCCTGTGTTCAAAGGAGGGCCCAGAAGCCCCCAAGGTCCATGATAGAGCTGTGAGGATCACGGCTTTCTCCATCCAAAGCCCCAAATGGAAGATATACCTCCATCCGATCGCGAGCAATGATCGGAAATGAGGCGCAAAGTGGGTGTTTTGTAACGGGTCCCACCCGACCGCCCGCCCACCCTCCCTCCCACCCGAGTCCCACGCTGTCCCATAAAGTGGCGGATTATGCTTTACATACATGGCGCGGAATTGAGATGGGATTACACTCTGATGGATTACCGAGGCTATATATAAAACTCCGCCACGCCGGCGGTGCGAATGGGTCATCCGCCCCGGATTACACGCATCTGCCCGTAATCTGGCCGAACTCCGTACTCCGCAGATTATAGCGGCCTATAATGTGGCTGTGTGGAGGAGAGGGGGCAGACGCTGCCATTCAGAAAACCCTGGCTAAGAATAAACATGAATGAAAATAATAAAAAGGCTGGTACTTTACGGCTACTGCTGGCGGCCCCATTCATGGTCCTCATGCCCTCTGACTGTGAGGTGGACGGAGAAGGGCCATGTGTTTACAGGGATGGGCTTGTCATCATGAAGCAGAACAGTAGTGCTAACAGCTATGAGATAAATGGCGGGACGTCTGGAAGGCTAAAGGAGCGATAGCAAGGGAGGGAGGATGGAGAGAGGAACAGGCAGGTACCGGAATAGGGAGGAGAGCGAGAGAGCCAAGGGGGAATGACCAAAGGATGAGTGGACAGCTGATGGTCAAGTATAGCAACAAGTCTGCTGGCAGGCCTCTCCACGTACTAAATATACCCAAATCACACATTCCACATGTGCCACTCTACAGTGTGTGTGTGTGTGTGAGAGAGTGTGTATGAGTCACTGATTTATCGGAGGGCACTGTATAAAGTCAGACCCCTTCGCAGGCAATGAAATGCTGCCAGTAAACCATATTGCAGTTAGACTGCTGTATATTGCAATTGCGATATACCACGGCCTCAAAAAAAAAAAAAAAAGTATTTGGACATTGTGCCATATTTCCAATGTTGGCATTCGCTCAAAGCCAACCATTCCAAGATTCAATTTGGCAAAGGGAGCAGTTTCTTCGTCCACGCCTGCAGGCTTGCGTCCAAAAGGCCAAAGGTACCGTTCTAAATCTGTGATTCCAGAAGCTCAAGGGCACCACTGTAAAAAAAAAACAGTTCCTGACTGTGACGTTTCCACCACTGTGCTTTAATGCAACCGGGTTCTCCGGGCTTCCAAGTCTACCAAAAGTCAGTTTTGTTGAGTATTGAATACAATAACCTCATTAAACTTCAGTAAATATTTAACCCCGATAAACAAAAGTGGGCCTAGGACTGGACCATGAGGCACACCGCTTACCATCCAACTCTCAAGCCCACCCTGCTGCCATGCAAAATAAACATCGACCCTCTTTCTTTGCAGACGCTACGCAAAACACGTCTAGAACATCGGTCCTAATGAAGGGTTTTGATTGATAAATGGCTCTTTCGCATGCCGCAGCCTTTTACAAGCGCACTATCGCAAAAGGCAATCTTGCGATAATGGATGACAAGCGATCTGCTGGGCAGCGCTGGTGCGTAAAAGCCCAAAAAGAAAAACGCAGCCCAGCCCGTCTCGATGGCTTTGGGGGCAGCTGTTGCTACCTTCATTATGTTTTTCCCCCCTCGGCACACAAAGACACATGTAGCTCACTGCAAGCACGGGCACGCAACAGACAGACAGAAAAACAAGGCTAGTCCACGTAGCCCAACACGCGATGCGTAAAAACATCAAACTTGACGAGCCCGTCGTCCCGGGACTTGCACGCATGCACACGAGGGCGCTTGCCAAACCAGAGGGGCAGCTTTCCAAAAGGCACACGAGAGGGATTAAACCATTACAGTTCGCACTCCTTCACGCCCACTCATAAACAGGTACGCAGGTGACAGACGGACAAGCGGTGTTTTTTTGGAGGCCTGTGTGTTTATGTGTGTTAAGTCAGATGTGGACTCAGGTGTCCCGTCCGCTTATCAATTCACACCTCCACATCAGAGCTGCGGGACGTCCATTAGCCACATTAGACTAATCCACTCGGGGACTGAATGCTCTGATTGATCAGCGAGGTTGGGAAAGTGCTCAAGTGCTGTGAATTTGAAGGGGGGAGGGGGAAAGGGGGTGGTGGAGATTAAACGTAATCAATAAAAAATATAGCTCCTTCCCTTCCATGGAATAAACAGCAGATTAAACAGCAAGTGTAAGATTGCGAGGTTTTATGGTGAAAACCGGTGCAGAAATAGCAAATCGCCAACCAGATTACGGCCCCCTCCCGATGGGATTATTCATAAGTCTAAGGCTCGGGTGGGTCTGCTCCTAATATATGCTATGAATCTAAATTTAGCTGGGGCCAGAACCCTCGCGCTGAGATGAGTTTCTTGTTTTGGTTACGCAATACAGGCCAAATGGGCCTAGGAGTGGACCCTGAGGCCCACCTCTGCTGGACAGTCCTCAAAACTCTTGTTTTTTCCGCTTTATTAGGTCAGGACATGGCAGGAACTGAGGGTTAACTGTACAAAAGTGGGAAAGTTCCAGTACCAAATATACAGGATTATAGTAAAACCACTTACAATGAAAAAGAAAGGCCCTTAGATTGGACCCTGAGGCACGCTGCTGCTATCCGATCCTCAGAATTTACAGGATTACAGCAAAGCTGTTGACAGCGATGCCTTAGAATGAAAATAAATGGACCCGAGACTGAACCCTGAGGCATACCACTGCCACACGGTCCTGAATAATTCAGCACATTTCACAGCAGGGCCTAAAAGAAGATGAGCAGAATGTACAAGTTTACTGCAACACCCCTCTAAAAAACTAATGCTGTGCTGGTGTTCAGCATCTCCGATCATTCTTATTCCTCTGCTGAAAGAGTAGAATTTCAGTCCGCCTTCTCGCTGACCCACCTCTGACTCTCTCTCTCTCTCTTATTTTTTCTCCCCACCAGCTGTTGCTTTACCTCCCTCTCGCCTCTCGCTGACTGATGGTGAGTCAGCCTGTGCCGAGTCTGGCTGAAGCAGGAAAACTCTAGGTAACTCTAACATTACACAATCACATTAATACTGACGCACCAGATAAGGCAGAGACATGTGACTGACTAATAGTAAAACCCAAGGGCTCGCTTGCGCCAGTCCTCATCCCCATCCCAATCTGGTCACGTCAACCCCTGAAGAACACCACAAACCCCACAGCTGCTTGTTTTGACAGAGCAGACCCATCAGAGATGTTACGGGGGACATGATCGAGGGTGTCCAAAGTCCACTTACAACGGAAAACAATCCCTGGGAATTAAAAATTAAAGCATCTCCAAAGACATCTGGAAGCTCTCGAGATCTCAGGTTGCCCACCTTAAAAGCCCTCCGAAAGCCTGTATATCGACCCCTGCAAAAGTGCTGGTTTGTCATTCCAGCTTCTACAAGGCCGTCCGAAATCAGAACAGACGCTCAATCAACCTGAGCCCTCCGCTCCGACACGCACTTTTTAGATAGATACAGCTGCATACCCAACACCCCCCCCCCCCACCACAATCCTCGGCCCTTGGTAACACACTGTAATATAAGACTTCCCGTAAAAATAAATGGGCTACTACAGACATGTCTAGTTTGCCCGTGCCTATTTATTGCCCTGTCCAGGGCGTGCGTGAGCGCGCCAGAGACGGGACCCAGCAGAAGTGCGAGTATATTTAATCTGATCTGTCTGTCCATCTGTCTAGGCATTTGTTTTTCAGGCGCTTTGCTGCCTTATCTCCCTGAACGGACTGCTTGCAATGCTGTCGTGGACCTTCTGACGGAACGTAGTTCTAGATAACGGTCAAAGCCACCTGCCACTTGCCACTGGTTAGTGCAGGTCAGAGGTTAGCTGGCAAAACAGGAGGACGACCAGGACATCAAAAATCACTGTAGAGAATTCAAACAGAAATGGGCCCAGGATTGAGCCTTGAGGCACACCACTACCATATTAGTATATAATTATCCAGAATTATTAGCTAACATTATTCCACAGCAGAAACTTATAATAGTAAACTTTACAGAAACCAGCCAATCAGGAAATGCAGGATTTAAAAAAACAAACAAACAAAAAAAACAAGATTAGAGCTAATTTAAATAACTTAAGATTGAACCCTGAGGCATGCCAGATCTTAACTGGGCTTCTACAGCAGATCTCTTATCATCTTGCTCCACATGATTGGATCTCCCATTGAAAAGCCCTGGACCCCTGAAACTCCCCCGGGGGCTTTTGTTTAGGGGGCCACACAGGATAGGAGATAACCCCTTAAAAGCAAGCTTTGGAGGGGGTTGGAAGGGTTGGAGACCCTTGGAGTAAAGCCAATGAAAACAAGCGTGTGGCTACAGGGGCAGTGGGCAGCCTCAGGTGGAGCCATGGCAGAGGCAGAGCAAATGTAAACACATACTCACTTTGGGTTTGTGCCGTTCCAGTACACGCTGTGGCGCTCGGCCGACGAGCACCAGACGCTCAGCAAGATGCACAACAACCACAGGAAATCCATGGCGAGCTTGTCTTTTCGTAATTTGGCTCGGTTCGTTGGTTAAAAGCTGGGAGAAACGACGAGGCGAATGTAGCGTTAAACTGCGGACCGCCGAGCTCCTACGAGTCTCACTGGAGACGAACACAGCGCGTGGACGGTTTTATCACACGGCGACGCCTCTTGGAGACGGCCGGCCAATCGGGTGGAAGGCAGCGCTTAGACACGCCCACGCCCACGCCTCTTTTTCTTTTTTTTTTCTTTTCTTTTTTTTTTACAGTCTGCTCACTACTACGGTCGACAATGGCTGCGTCTCAAACGGCAGCTCCGTGGTCCCTATTTAGAGCACTCGCCGTGGAGGAGGGACTGTTTTACATACGATTATGATAGTAAAAGTCTTATAGAAAGCTTGGACGGGATTTGTATGCAGTCAAAAGCCTGCAAGAGTAACGTTTTTGGGGGTGGAAGGCTTAGTTTTATTACCTATGTCGTGCACTGAGTAGGGAGTGTGGGGGGATTGAGCTACAGCCACTGTTATTGTTTTGAACGGTTAGATTGGGAATTAGAAATGGCCCTTAAAACAAGGGTTAAAACAAGGGTACACCAAAATAAAGTTAAAAACAGGGTTTTAAAATCAAGTCAGTGAAACTTTTCCTATATTCCGTTGTCTTTAATTGTCCTGTAGTGTTGTTGTTTGTGATTATGCTGAATATTAGCTATAAAACTATAGACTATTAAGATAAGGATGCATTAATATCTAACCAATACCAAAATATCAGCATCCGTTAAAATGCGTGGACTCAACAATGTATGAAATATTGCTTTTGGAAACTCGCACCTTGTACGTCAGCATTCAAAACAAAAAACCCTGGATTTACCTGTGTGTCAGTCAAACGGCATAATCCCAGTAATCCTCCCCTGAGCCTCATAAGGGTGTTATGACATTCCCTGAACAGCCAGCCCAGCCTTTCCACCTTTCACCCACACCCACACCCACTTCTAGGGCACTTGGTAAGGGGGGGCTGGTGGTCTTAGGAGCACAGCCTTGAGGGTGAAGTGGAACTCAGGACCACTCGAAGCCTGTGGAGGCTGGAGGTGGAAAGTGCAGTGAGTAAAAGAGTGTGTCTGGCTGGTTTCTACTTTGGGCTTGGCTGGGCAGGTACATGCATGCCCCGTTTTCCTACAACCTCCAAATTGGGCCTGTTAGTCATGGCTGAGTGTGTGTGTGTGTGTGTGTGTACATGTGGCAGTGTATGTCAATATATTTGATAAAGATTTGATATATTTACAATATAAAAATGCAGATTATTATTCAAAAATAATTGGTGGCCATTGTTACCCCACCAAAATGTCAGCATACTGCATAGGTGGAAATGTAAAGAAAGTCATTTTTTTCGCTACCCACAGCCACCATGTGTACCTAGACGCATCTTCTGAGCTTTATTTGAGATGTTGAAGATGGTACAATACTGGCAAATCAAAACAAGCTACCAAATAAATATATAAATAAATCTATAAATAAAATAAGATTAACATTTTCTTGTTTTGCCACGTATCTCTCCACTCTGAATGGACTTAATAAGCCATGGTTATTCCAAAGCAGCCTCAATACTACCCTAAGACAGTGTCTCAGGGCACCAGACAGTGTATTCATATCCATTTCATCAAATAACTTTCTGTGATGTAGCTTTCGGAGCCATTTAAACTCTTGAGACGTCTGGTCCCATTTACCTCCACTGTGATCATCGGGACTTGGAACGTTTCTCTGGAACGGAGCACTTCACATTAACCTACTCCAGTGGACTTTGTTTACGTTTAATCCAATAAATCACACAGACTTTTTTTTTAAGCAGTGAAATTCCCCTTTAAGTGCAGCACAGCAGCATTATGCAGCAGCAACATAGAGGGTAATGGAGATACCCCACAAAGACAGAAATACCAACCTGTGAGTATAGGTCTGTGTGTCTCTCCGTGCCACGGCATCTTTACCTAGTGATCTGGTACAGTGTGTGTGTGTGTGTGTGTGTGTGTGTGTACGGTTTCTAACTTTACTCTGGCAGTACTGCATGCAGCGGATTAAAGGCTAGTTTTGGAGCTCTGTCAGTGTGGGCGGGGGAAGAAAAAAAAAAAGCACTGACCAAATGTTCGTTAACAGATCAGGCCGCAGCAGGCCTTCCCTTTGGCTTTGGCACCCGGCTCTGTGAATCTCACACTCTGTGTTCAAAACGGTCCACTAATCACCATTCCCTGCAAACTGGAAACCGGTGATGCTAAATGGACAGTATTATAGGGAACAGACATGATCCCTAATCACTATTCCCTGAATATCAGGAGCGCTGAACATAACACTGTTGCAGAGAACCAAATAGTTCCCTTGTCACTATTCCCTATGTTGGAAAATCAGGAGCGCTGTATGGAATACTATTGCAGAGAACAAAATAGTCCCCTTGTCATTATTCCCTGGAAATTCAGGAGGACTATATGTAATAGATTGGTTACTGGGAACAGGAATGGTCCCCAATTGCTATTCCCTACATTGGAATATCGGGAGCGCTGTACAGAATAGTCCCCTTGTCACTATTCCCTATGTTGGAAAATCATGAGCACTATATGTCATACATATATAGTTACTGGAAGCAGGAATGGTCCCCAATTGCTATTCCCATTGGAAAATCAAGAGCACTATTTGGAATTCTGCTGCAGAGAACAAAATTGCCCCCTTGTCATTATTCCCCATGTTGGAAAATCAGGAGCGCTATATGTAATAGATTGGTTACTGGGAACAGGCATGGTCCCCAATTGCTATTCCCTACATTGGAATATCGGGAGCGCTGTACGGAATAGTCCCCTTGTCACTATTCCCTATGTTGGAAAATCAGGAGCGCTATATGTCATACTGCTCCAAGGAACACTAACACTCCCTAAAAACTATTTCCTACTTTGGAAAATCAGGAGCGCTATATGGAATACAGTTATTGGGAGCAGGAATGGTCCCCTAGTCACTATTCACTACATTGGAAAATGAGGAGCGCTGTATGGAATACTGTTGCAGAGAACAAAATAGTCCCCTTGTCACTATTCCTTTCTTTGGGAATTCAGGAATACTATATGTAATAGAGTTACTGGGAACAGTAACAGTCCCTAAACTCTATTCCCGACTTTGGAAAATCAGGAGAGCTATAGAGTACTGTTACAGAGAACAGGAATTGTCCCTTTTTCAATGTACCTAACATTGGAAATTCAGGAGGATTATATGGAATACTGATTAACCTATATGTATATAGGGCATGTTTAGAAGGCATGGAAATGGTCCCTAATCACTATTCCCTACATCGGAGCACTATATAGAACTATAATAGGGAAAAGAATGGTCCCTAGTTACTAGTCTTTACTTTGGAAAACTAGGATTAAAATGCTCTATATCTATGGAACACTGTGATTGGGAACATCGGAAAACTTAATACTTAAAACACCCTATAGAGGACGGCAGTAGTCCCCTTTTCACTATTCCCTAAATCGAAGTGCTTATGCTATTTTAGGGAACACCAATGTTCTCTAATCACTATTCCCTACTTTGGAAAATACATGGAATGCCATACAGAGCACCATTATAAAGAGCATGATTCTACAACAGTAGTCATATTGTGGGTATTCTGTGTGTACTGGGGTACTTTGAGGGTACAGTCTTTACTGCAGTGCATTGTGGGGGTGTAATAATGAACTGGGCTTTCAGACTACAAAAATAGTGCGCATCCCTCTGTTCCTCTGTTCCTCTGTTCCTCTATTCCTCTATTCCTTTCTCTCGCCTTTGAAACTTCTGTTCTCCTTTTGCGCGCCGTTTGTTCCTCCGCACGCTGCGTCTCGCACTGCTGCCTTCTTTGTTCTCCTCCTTGTCTGTGTCCAGACAACTCTGCGTGGGTGGACTCACCATTTGTGGATGCATGCTGTCCACTAATGACTGCGTGTACTGTACTGTCCAAAAGGTTGGAATCATATTCATCACTTCTGTTAGTTCATTCACTAATAATTCATACAGTGTGGATTCACATTTCACTGTGGAATAGATTTTTGGAAGACGTGTTTTGGGGGAAAACAAGAAGTTGCAAAAACAGGGATGGTCTTAAGTCACTATTCCTGACATTGGGAAATATATATGGAAAACTAGCTCCCTATGTAGGGGATAATGCTCCCTAAGCATTGGAAAATCTATATGGAATAGTATTAATGGGAATATGTCTCTCCACTGCTGTGTTCCCTTCACTGGCTTCCTGTAGCTGCTGCCCGCATCAGATTCAAAACCCTGACGCTGGCCTACAAAGCCAAGACTGGACCAGCCCCTCCGTACTTGATGCCAAAGGTCAAAAGCCGATCCGCACCAAGAGCCCTTCTAGCTTCAAGTACGGCTCGGCTCGACCCGCCATCCCTCAAAATCCACGGAAGACGAGCGTCCAGACTTTTTACTGTCCTGCACCAAAGTGGTGGAATGAGCTTCCCCTGGGTGTCCGAACGGCCGAGTCACTCGCTGTCTTCAAACCCAGACTGAAGACCCTCCTCTTCCGAGAATACTTGGACGAATAGAGTACTATGGTCACCTTATTGTCTTGTGTTTAGTAATGTCTAAGCTGGATAAGAACGTCTGCTAAATGCCATAAATGTACATGTAAATGTAAATGAATAATAGTCCCTAATTACTGTTCCCTACATTGGAAAATCTATATGGAAGTCTACATTTGGGAACAGGAATTGTTCCAAATTATTATTCCCTACATTGGAAAATGTATGTGGAAAGCTATTATTGGGAAGAGGGGTGGTCCTTGATTAGTATTTCCCACATTGGAAAATCTATACAGAACAGTATTACTGGGAGCAGGAATTGCCCCTATTTACTGTTCCCTACATTGGAAAATCTATATGGAGCACAATTGTTGGGAACAGGAATGGTTCCTAATCACTGTTCCCTACATCGGAAAATCTACATAAAACACCTTTAATGGGAATAGGAACGGTTTCCTAACAGAGGACTGTATATATAGAACATTGCTTTTGGAAGTAGGACTGCTCCTTAAGCATTATCCCGTACATTGGAAAATCTATATGGAACATTATTAATGGGAATAGGAATAGTCCTTAATTACTGTTCCCTACATTGGAAAATCTATATGGAATATTATTAACGGGAATAGGAATAGTCCTTAATTACTGTTCCCTACATTGGAAAATCTATATGGAATATTATTAATGGTAATAGGAATAGTCCTTAATTACTGTTCCCTACATTGGAAAATCTATATGGAATATTATTAATGGGAATAGGAATAGTCCCTAATCACTATTCCCTACATTGTAAAATCTCTATATATAGAAAACTATTATGGAGAACAGTAATGGTCGCTAATCACTATTCCCTACTTTGGAAAATCCATACGAAATGCTACTACTGGGAACAGGAATTGTCCTTAATTACTGTTCCCTACACTGGTAATTCTACATGGAACACTATTGTTGGAAAAAAAAATGGTCCCTAATCACTATTCCCTACATCGGAAAATCTACATGAAACACTTTTAATGGGAATAGGAACAGTCTATGGAAGTCTACATTTGGGAACTAACAAATCATTATTCCCTACATTGGAAAATGTATGTGGAAAGCTATTATTGGGAACAGGGATGGTCCTTGATTAGTATTTCCCACATTGGAAAATCTATATGGAGCACAATTTTGGGAACAGGAATGGTCCCTAATCACTCTCTCCTACATAAGAAAATGTAAATAGAACAGTGTGATTGGGAACAGGTATGATCATTGATCACTATTCCTTATGGAATAAGGGAACTCTATGTAGAACACTGTTATTGGGAAAAGGAAATGTCCCTGCTGGGGTGGGGGGCATGCTATTTACTTTTATATATAATGTAATACGTAAAAAGTGATTCCACACGTTTGAACAGTGGTCCCAGGCTTTCCGAGCGGTGCTGTACGCATGTATGTGTGTGCGTATGCATGGACGAATGTGAATGGACGCTTGTCCAGTGCTCCCAGCAATAGCTGAACAGATATAGAGGTGGATTTTTACATAATGGCCTGCAGCTTTGCTGAAGAATCGGGGTGTGAACGGCTCTGCCATTCAGCCTGGAAGCCTCACATCCAAAGTGACACGACCTCTAAAGCCATGCTAATGACTCCTCTAATGCTGCTGTGGCATTCCCCTATCTTCCCTATAGCTGTTGTTGCCCAGTGGTTCAGAATCCAGGTCCCGTGGTACCCCCGTCCTGCACAGTTTAATGGGCTCTAATACACCCACTTCAGCTCAGGCATAGCTTACTAATTAGCCCATTAAGTAGATCAGGCCATTAGCGAAAGCCCTGCTAGCCAGAGTCAGAGCTACCAACGCAACGGCCTCTTTGGGAGAATATGGTGGAGTTATGGTGAGAAGCATTGCTATTGCCCCCAGACTCGATATGGGAGAACGGGCTGCTACATGAACCAGGCCTTGTGGCCATGGCTTTGCTTAAGGCCTGATCCGGGAGGCTGGGCTTGAGGAACCAAATGCTCGGGAAGTGAGCAGGCTTACTTGCTAGGCTTAAAGCTAACTCTAGCTGACTGACTTTACCATCTCTTCAGCCAGCTAAAAAGTAGCCTATAGCCTCTAGTCAGCTCATAAATCTATTCAACCATCTTCCACTATGGATTTTGCTTCCATAGCCTACACTGGCTTTTCTCAGCCATGGCTAGCTATTTAGCATTGATCATGCTCAAAAGCTAACCCTAGCTGACCTGCTTTGCCATCTCTTTAGCTAGCTAATCACACAACGCAGGACAGGATAGCAGTACTATGACTCTGACTATAACTATGCTAATGTCATGTGATGCTACGCTATATGGCTTCTGTGTGAGCCATCATGGTTCTTGACTGAGAACCAGCTAATCCAAGCAGAGCAACGGTTTATTCACCAGCCCACCGTAACAGGGTGGTAAATAGGTGTTTTTTAGGAGCAAGAAGATTAAAAACGATTGGTTTGCGGTTTGTCTAGCAATCATGCTAGCTAGCTAGCTAGCTCCTGAAGACTTCAGCTAGATTTTAGAACTTGGCCAGAATTAGCGTCCATGCTGTACGCTGGCGTTTCTCAGCCATGGCTTGTTATTGAGGGGGTGAATGTGTCTCTATGGAAGAGTAGCTTCGCTTGTTCGGCTACCTGACGTGTGGATTTATGTCTTGCTACTACATTCTTATAACAACGGCAACAACAACAACAAATAGCAGAGCAACACCCAGGCAACTCTGCTACTACACCTCCACCCATGCTAAGCTAACCCTAGCCGACCTGCTTTGCCATACTCTATATATGCTATATGGCTTCTATACGAGCCATCATGGTGCCTCGCTGTAAGCCAGCTAATCACAGCAGAGCTCATCGATTTCATCGCTAGCCCACCATAACAGGGTGGTAAATAAGACATCTGGGCATATTTCACCCCAACCAAAGTCACATGCTTACTATTTATACACCAAACAACCACTTAAATACTGAAGAAAAGGACTCAATGGCTCCTTTTTAATATTTTTGAACGTTTATAACGCAATTATGCTAGCTAGCTAACTCCTGAAGGGCCGAATTTGCGCCCGTGCTGTACGCTGGCGTTTCTCAGCCTTGGCTTGTTATTGAGGGGGTGAATGTGTCTCTATGGAAGAGCAGCTTTGCTTGTTCGGCTACCTGACGTGTGGATTTATGGCTCGCTACTACGGTTATATAACGACGACTACAACAACAATAACCACCACAACACTCAACTCAGCAACTCAGCTACTCCACCTCTGACAGTTTCGGTATTGCAAACATGCACACACACACACACACACACACACACACACACACATGCACGTGCATATGTTGTGGTTTTTGAGGTTCACCAATGCGACGGGTTGCACGAATGTAATTACACTGTTGCTAATAGAGCATAACAAGTCCTTAGAGATGGGGAGGGAGAGAGAGAGGGAGAGAGAGAGATCAGTTAGACGGGCGGCGTGTGACACGGAAAAATATTGTTAACCGAAAGAAGGAGAAGAAAAAAGAGGAGGAGGAGGAGAAGGAATAGAAGAAGACGCAATGGAGAGAGCGTGTGGGAGGAGAGACGGAGCCCTATGCAGGGCAGAGGAGAGCGGGAGTTGGCGAGGGTTTGAGAAAAAGCAAAACAGAAAGGAGAGAGAGCGAAGGAGTGGAGGGAACGTCCTGAAATACATCTCGAGGAACGGAAAGGAAAAAAAGAGTAACGCTGTGTAGACAGATCGGAGAGGAGGCGGCAGGTAGCGCTACGTGAGGGCGTGTAGGATAAAGGAACAAAAGGGAGGGATAGGCCCGCGAGTGGGTCAGGAGGTGTGTTTGGAAGAGAAGCCAAATGGAAGGAGCAGCGTTAGGCTCGGATGAAGATAACTGCATTGCTTGTGTTTCCATTTCAAGAGCTTTGCCTCCCTGAGATAGGCCCCTCATATGTAGTACACTCACTGTCCACTCTATTAGCCCTTCCAAATTGTGTGAGACCCATGCACTAAGCTCTCTCAGAGCTTAAATTAGCTTGTTAGGAGGGCTATGGCTTGGAAAGGCCGGGTGATGCAAATTTCAAAGACTTTCCAACAATCAGAAGCCAGCAGCTGCCTGGGACGCGTTACTGAACATTAAGCTAACTGATGTCCACCAAGCAGAAGAAGACTACAAGAAGATAGCACAGCACATGGCCTGTGTAAAATAGGATCGACGATTGGTTTGCTAGCGCGATTTTGCTAGCTAGCTAAGATATTAGAATTAGGCCTTGGCATGACAGCATTTTCAGGCAGATGTTTCCTCAAGTGGAAAAGTTAATAAGACCTGGCAGGTGACAGGAACAGTGGAGGTCAGGTTGAGGACTGGAAGACCGTGATGACTTGCTTGTTGGTTTGGTAGAAATGGAAATCAGACCCCTGTTTATTTACATTTATGGCATTTAGCTGAAATTCTTATCCAGAGGGACTTACAAGGTTACTGGTATTACAGAGGTGGGCCAATGTAGTGTTAGGAGTCTTGCCCAAGGACTCTTATTGGTGTAGCGCAGCATAGTCACCCAGACCCGGAATCAAACCCTAGTCTTCCACATGGTGTGGTAGCTTACTGGCAGATAGTGGTGTTATCTGTTGCGCCACACCAACCAGTCATTAGCAGTCATTTGACTGCTAAAGACCTTCAGGGAGATCTCACAGATCCCGGACTGTAGATGCACTGTTCTACTGTGCAGCAACACCTGCACAAACATGACCTTCATGGAAGAGTCATCAGAAGAAACCCTTTCCTGCATCCTCACCACCAACGTCAACGCCAGACGTTTTTTTAAACGAACATCTGAAGTGCTGACCATACACACCCAAACTTCAGTTTGAAGGGGTCATGTAGCCTCACGGATGCTGCCCCTATCTCTTTTCACTTCCAGACATTGGTCACTTTGATTGGGCCACCTATCCATTTGGTCCACTGTACTGGTTTTGAGAGGGTGAAGGACTGAAACCCAACTTCTACCCCCACTCATTGCTGAACAGTTTGCGGCCACTGGACTGCTGTTGACCAGATGTCATTAGGATGGTTATGGATTATCATGATAGTGTGCAGTTGTGTGCCACTGGTTGTGTTGCTGGATGTTGCTAGCCTTCACTGGCTCATTTAGTTTAGAATCCCAAAAGATGACTTTTTGCAATGTTGGATCCTTGACTTAGTGTCTCAAAATAATTAAATATTGATGTAGTGTCTAAAATAATTACCATGTTGAAATTTTTTACTTAGTATCTCAAATTATTGAATAACTTTCCTAAAATTTTTTACATAAAAACTCAAAACTGTGACATAATATTTCAAATGAATAATTTATGACATTTTGTCATAATTTTGGGTTTTTTGGGAAAATAAAAATACGATCTCAAAACAAACTAAATAGCACCATCATTATATTTTATGTATTTTATGTAGTATATTGTAGATTTTCTCAAAATTCTGACGTAGTATCTGAACGTAATGAAAATGTAAATTATTTTTGATTTAGCATCTCAAAATATTGACTTACGATAGCAAAACTTTGACATGGCATCAAAATTATGTTGAAATTCTCAGTCTGTATTTTTACATTTTCTTATATCAAAATTTTGATTTAGTGTTTTTGCCTTATGTATACATTTTGATTTGTAAAAATGTAATACATAAGTAATGTAAATTATTTAGTATATTTGTCCTGTGTAGAATTTTAGATTTAGTATCTTTTTCATGTGTAGAAATTTTGTTTTAGTATCTTTTTCTTGTGTAGAAATTTTAATTTGGTGCCTTTGTCTTGTGTAGAATTTTAGATTTAGTATCTTTGTCTTGTGTAGAAATATTAAATTTAGTGTATTTGCTGACTTTCTCAAAATCTGTACTTTTTTTATCTTAAATAATGACTTATTTTCCTAAAATCTTAAAATGTTCTTCATCACAGACTTACTTAGTATGTTTCAAATGATGTTCATGTAAACAATGTAGGTAACCATGTGGATGATGTCAGCTAAAGGCGTATGATGGTATGTATGACATCATATGAGTGGGCCAACTGGGTGGGGGAACCACTATGCTCACCACCCCGGCCATGTTTAATGCCCTCGGCTATGTATTTGCAGTATAACGAGCTACAAATTAACGATGACCATTTCAGGGTTTCAACAGATGGGCTATATCAAGTCTAAATTGAGGTGCATACATCTAATGGAGTGTCCAACCAGTGCATTACCTCTGCCTGTACTAGAAACAGTACTACAGGACCTCCTGTTCTGCGAGCAGATGTGACTTTCAGCACAAAGCTATCAGTCCCTGAGGTTTATGCTAATGTGTATTCCTTGTGTAGCAGGAGATGCGAGTATCAAAAGGATGTAGGCCAATTGGATTGTGATCTGTACTCATCTTCAGTGACCTGCAGCTGGGGTCACCAATTAGAAACACCACTGTCTGACCCCGATCGCGCACACACACACACACATTAACGTCTGTGTCCCTGTTTAAACCCCCCCCACCCACCCAACTGTGGCACACTCCGACAAGCTGTTCCTTTTTAGGCCGGACAATGAGATGGCTACTCATTACCATACAGGTGGCCTGCACTGACCTCCTGGCACAATGGCCCGTCTGGGGGTGCGGGGGAACAGAGTAACAGCAGTGCTGAAGCTGCTAATGCACACATACTCACACACTGCTGGTTAAACTGTTAAGGTCGGCCAATAATTAACAGAGGTATTCTGGGCAATTTCGTTCCGTCACTTTCGGTTCCTCCTTCCAGTCATTGTTCTCGGTCGCTTGACCACATGGTCGTCTCTGATTTGTGGTTCAAGCACATTCAGACGTTGCTGTCCTCTATCCCTCTGGATAATTCTGCCATTTCAAACCATTTATTCCCTCTGTTGACCCTCTTTTTTTTTTTTACAGTTATGGCTATACAGTCCTCCAAGAGTCCTCCAAGAGTCCTCCAAGGGTTCCATATATACATAAATGTATGCATTTAACTGGTTGAAGTAATCACAGTTCTATTTAGAACCATTACTATTCCTAGACAACCCTCAAAGACCCCTTTTTAAGGTTTAATGCTGTTTGTCTATTTGTGACATTGTGTCAAACAATGACAAAGATGTGACAAAATTGTAAAAGATTGGAACAGATTCTTTCTGTACAACTTTTTTGGACACTCAGCAATAACTTTACAGTCAGTTCAAATCCTGATAAAATATCTCTTCTTTAACTTATAAACACAAATGTATGGACGTCTCAAATTTTAAACTTAAATTAATAAAAAATATCTATATTTGAAATTTGATTCTCAAAATAATGACACTATTGAAATTGTGATACAGTCTATTGAAATGATGACTATTTTTAGTACTATTAGCATCTCAAATTAGTGACTTATTATGTCAAAATTGTGATGTAATATCTCAAAATCCTGACTTATCAGTCCTGACGTATCTTAAATTAATGATTGACTATGACCATTTGTCATATCTCAAAATAATGACAATGTTCTTAATTTTGATTTAGAATCTCAAAACAACACCTTGCAATTTCAAACCTGGCATCTCTAATGAATGACCTTTTTTAAGTAATCATTTTCTATGATTAATATTTGTCTTGAATTATTCTCTAAAACATAGTATTTCAAAAGAATGAAAATGTTTCCATTTAGAATATCAAGAAATGTCTTGTAAGAAATGTTGTAATGTTGACTGGGTTTCCTAAAATAATGACATTGGAATTCTGATTTAATGTTTTGATCGAAATCTTGAACCAGATATCTCAAATCAGTGACTTAGTAATTAGAGAATTGGTGACATTCTTGAAATTTGGGCAGAATATCTCGAATTGATGACTTGCTACAACAATTTTTCTTTTTTTTTTCTCAAAACATTAACTTATTCTCTGAAAATTCTGATTTACAATCTCAAAGCAATGCCTTACAAAGTTTCTTAAAAATTCAACATAATATCATTTTGCCCTAGTGTCTTAAAGTTTGACTTAATATTTTGAATGAATCATTAACTATGATAATAATTTGTCTTAATGTTGTAATACAATTAGTGACTATCTAAAAACGTATCTCAAAGTATCTCAAAATTATACAAAATTTCTTCATTTTGATTTAATGTCTTACTATGTTGAAATGTACTACTAAATTTATGTAAAATGACTAAAGTTAAAATATTGGTTTATTGTCTTAAAAGTTGAGATTTTGACCTAGTGTCTCAAATTGTAAGTAATGTTTTTGGAATTTAGACTTAATACCTGGAATTATTGACCTGCTGTGACATTTTTTTCTTACTGTGTCAAAATAATGACTTATTCTCTCAAGACTAATGTGGTACTATGTTTACCCTGCTCTACTACTGTGTTGACGTGGTATCTCCAATTAATTACAGTGTCAAAATAATAGACTTACATCTAAAAAATTCAAAATCATAATTTCTTTTCACAAAATAATAAAACTGTTGAACGTTTTGATTTTGACAGCTCTTTCTGTTCTTCTTTCCTGTGGCCACATGTCAGTCCTCTCCTTTCTCTCTCTTCATCCTCTTATTCTCCGAAATTCGGAGAAGTGTATACCCGTCATCTTTCCATGTAACTCATTCTTTCGTTTGTGTCACTTGGGAATGTGTGTTTTCCGGTAAATCTCTGCTGTCTCAGTGTCTTATTGTTGCCCTTTACCCACCACGCACACATGGACTCACTCACACACACACGGCCTTACGTCGATTTTCTCCTTTCCTTTTTTCTCCTAACTCCAAATCACTATTTCTCCCTGACGGCCTGCTTGAAAACCTGTCTAAATTTAGCCGTGGTCAGGAGGCTTAGCATTATGATTATTATGAATTTCTTGTTTCGGTTATGCAACTCTGGGATTTAGAGCAAATGTGGACCATGTCGGGATTAAAATAAACGGACCTAAGATTGGACCATGAGCCACACCGCTGCCATACAATCTGTCTCCCACTGTTTCTCTGTCTGTCTGTTTCGCTAGCAAGCTGTCGAAATTCAGTTCAATCCATTCTCGGTACGTTCTCTGGAACATCCAACAAAGTTTCTGAGATGCTACCACTCTTCACCCGGTACCCTATTATCATGCCCTTTTGGACATCAGTCAGATCACAGCCTTTGCCCATGATGATAGGTTTACACTCTGCTACAACTGACTGGTGTGCTTGCGTAAATATACGTGCAGCAAACCCAATCACCCAAACTCGTAGTTCATACCAAACCAAGGGTGGTCATAATATTCTGATATGACTGGGACAGTGGGTGAAGGGAGCTCGCACATTGAGGGCCTCCACATGGTATAGCAATTGCATACAGTGTCAACTGAGCCAAGGGTGGCTATTCCCAATATATATATATATACACACACACACACACACACACACATATATATATATATATATACATAATGGGATGTCTGCATACATACATCTCTCTGTATATATACCTCTCTAATTCTAATATAATATATATTATAATAAATGGGTATTTATAAATGATGGGATAGGCGAGCTTACCAGCAGTGTTACTGATTTCCTAACTGCCTGACCGGCCTACTTCTATTTCAGTCGAGACACAAAGCTGGACTGATCGTAAATGTGTGTGTGTGTGTGTGTGTGTGTGTTTGTGTGAGTCACGGTGCTGTTCTCCTAAACAATAGGCACACTCTGGTCCTGAGGATGATCTAACATCCCTCTGTCTGCCTCTCTCTTGTTTTTCTTCTTTTCTTTGCTCGTTCTCATTCAATGCTTTCCACCTCGTTTCTCTCTGTCCCTCTCGCCCGGCCTGCTCATCTCTGACACACACACACACACACACACACACACACACACACACACACACACACTTTTGCCACCTGTCCATGGTTATCCCTCTCTTGTCTCTGCCAGTACTGGAATTAAAATGTTTTCGAATGCGTGTGTGTATGTGTATGTGTGTGTGTGTATATGTGTGTGTGTGTGTGTGTGTGTGTGTGTGATTCGCCGACAGTGGCACCTCGCCCCCGCAGAATACAAGTCAGCCCATCTGGGATCATTAAGTCAGTGCTGATGAGTGGAGCAGAAGCACTGGGGCAGAGGGGACGGCGAGAGGAAGAAAGAGGAGTGCAGCTGAAGTGAGAGGCCGTGACGGTGGACACTACGGCTTAAACTCGGAGGCTGGCTAGGTACGAGTCCACCTCTGAGGAGACAAGGAGGTCACATTTAGGATTTGATAGGATTTGCAGACTGACTGCATTTCCAACACACAGTATGTCCCTTATGGAAAGATCCGACTGTTTTGTCCTCGTGTTCCAGGTTAGCCCCACATATGCATACCCACCAGGGTCAGTGATGGGACCGGGAGGGGTTAAACATGGGACCCATCAGTGTTATACACAGCATACGAGGCCTAGATGGGACCGATGTGAGATGAAGGTGGGCGGTAACGATGAGGACCATTTGGTAAGCCCAGCTGGGTACACACAGTAGAAACCCACTCCAAGCCCATGCCCACCTGGAACCCGCCTAGCCCACGTTCCACCCATATTGACTAGGGATACTAGTCACCTGAAGTGACCAGGTATAAACGGGCTCACTCTGGTCTCCTCCTCTGGCCAGCTGCACTATATATATATTGCAGGCATCGGGGAGCCGCATCGCTACCCAATTCATGCCCCCTGCCCGATTTGTGCAGTGCAAACTGGCCAAGGGCCTGTGGCTAGCAGGCTAACCCTAGCGCTGAGCTAGCATGTTGAGCCAGTGTCAACACAGAACACAGAATGAACAATGTAGATTGCAATACTCTTTTGGCCACACACACACACACACACACTCCTCCTTTGTGTGTGTGTTTAAGTATCGGCATACATGGTGTAAAAGTGGTTGTGTCAGTGTTTTCCACACTGCACATTCACTACTTTCTCTGTGTGTGTGTGTATGTGTGTGTGTGTTAATGACCAGGCCTTGACCGCAGTGGTCACTGTGGTCAGGTCTTTTTCTTTCTCGCTCTCTTTTCCTTGCTCTGTCCTCCCACTCTCTTTCACCTTTTCACCTCCTCCCGTCTCTCCTCTGTTTCTCACCTCTTTGCTGCTGGTTCACAGCTGTGGCTAGCTTTGCTGCATTGCGTTTCCGAGGTCGGTGGCTGGACAAACTGTACAGCACTCTTTTAAAGCCGTGGTTCAGTTTTTCCTCATGACCAGGAAGGCACGATGGTATCACACTCATTTCAGCTCCGGCAGATAACTGCTAAGACTGGCATTAGTGTAATGGGATGCTAAGATGTTTAGATCTGACCGATATAATATGGTCAGGGTCGTGGTGGGTCCGACCCTCCTCACTCCTCACAGCCTGCAGAGATTTACATACTGGGTAGGGTGGCACTGTGGCACGGTGGAACCTGTTGCTGTGGGTTCGGTCCATCTTTGATTTTAGGAACTGTACTAGATTCTTCTGCATTAGCTTAGCTTAGCTTAGCTTAGCTTAGCTTGACACGCTTTGTGTTAGCGTTAGCTTCAGTTGACTCCCCCTAAAGTGCCAGTGGGACAATGGAGCAGTCATTTATGATGAACGATACCTATATATATTAAATATACTATATGTCCAAAAGTTTGTGGACACCCCTTCTAATGAGTACATTCAGCTAGTTCAAGTTGCACCCATTGCTGACACAGATGTGCAAATGCGCCACACAGACACACAGCTTGTCTAGTCCCTGTAAAGAAAGACTGCCAATAGAATAGGACTCTCTAAAGCAGATAAACACGAACCTATTGGCACCATGCTGCCTAATGCCAGATGTGGTCTGGAGGGGTATAAAGCCCCCCCTAGCATTGGGCTGTGGAGCAGTGGAAGAACCATGTTCTCTGGAATAATGGTTGGTGCTCCATCCAGTACTTTTGGGATGGGTTGAGGAGTTGGGGATGATGAGGTGGGGTGGTGATCATCATCCAACATCCTGACCTCACTAACGCTCTTGTCGCTGAATGCAATCAAATTCTCACAGCAATGCTCCTCCTCCACAATCTAGTAGAAATCCTTCTTTGCTGTACAGCAGAGACATTTACACCAAGAAAAGCAGAATCAACTCTTTTTCAATCTTATTTCAATTGGAGAAGATACTAAAAAAATGAGCGGGTGTCCAAATACTTTTGTCTTTTGTTTTGGCCATTTGTCAGAAGTGACCGGTCATACTCACAGGAAGACTGAGCATGACCATTACAAGGAAATAACATGTGGATGATTGCCTTTTTCTCACTGTGAGAGTATGTGTGTGTGTGTGTGTGTGTATGAGTGTGTGTGTGTGTGGCCAAACTGTAAGTGTGAGCATATGGGCGTGTGCTGCGTGTATTTCCAGGTTGTGTTCTCATGTTACATGTTTGATGGCACGTGTGTATTTTTGTATCACACATGTTCACGAACATGCCAGCGACACACACTCGTGGATGTGAATATTGCGTGTTGGGGGTGCACGGGGCCCCTGTGGAGTTCAGGTTCAGGTCATGACCTTTAGATCTCCGAGGCATTTTGAGCCGAATGAAGTCCGAATCCACTCTCATCAACAATTCCACTTCCTTGTCTTACCCAGTCTCACCGTCCTGCCCAGTGGTGTAGCGGTGACAGGTGGTATACCATGGCCCATTTGTGAGTATTTGGCAGAATTGTTAGAGTTGTGGGGCCCAGTGTACCATCTTTCCATGGGGCCCCAAAATCCATGACAGCATTTATACTGTTGAACTGTTCATAATAATAATAATATAATAATCATGGTGTAGTATAACTTAATATAGTCATAGCAGTGATGGTCAGAGTAATGATAGTTAATAGTGGTAATATTAATAGTGACAGATCCAAAGTCCATTTAGGTTTTAACATGGTCATTAGACAGGTAGCAGTGTTAGGAGGTTGTGCTGCTGGTCTGGTATGGGTGGTTGTGGGGGCGGGGCCTGCTGGTCGAAATGGTAGGTGGCAGCTGGTCTGACGCAGGTGGAGAGGACCTCAGCAGGCAGTCTTCCAGCAGGTTGGTCTGGGTGACCATTTATAGAGAGCAGAGAATGTTGAGCAGTATCAGAGTGTGTCTGATGACTCCGGCAGGTCTGACTATAACAGCCTAATTAAAAGGAGAGAGCCAGAAGGTAACACAGACACGGGAGCACTCTGAAACACTAGCGTCCATCTGTTCCACCGTCCACAAACCTGAGTGATCGCGTGCAAGCAGCGAGACGACAGATCCAGAATTTCAGTACACATCCGTCTGGGACGTGTCGCACTCCATTCGCTCCTGCATTGCGCGACAGCCGTGGAGACAGTCTGCTGTTTTGTGTCGGACTGTACTGTGTTTTGTTCATGGGTTTGCTCGTGACTCGTTCCGTGTTCTGTTGTTTGTACGTGTGTGTCGTGCCAGATTATGCGGCGGATTGCCGTTGGTGTGTCAGGCTCTGTTGTGTTGATGTTCTGTGTGAGTGTGTTTGGGACAGCCTGTTTTATTGGCAGGGGCTTGTGTGTGAAACCTGTTGCATAAGCCATGCATACTTAACAAGAACGCAGTGTCTCGCACTGATGCCGACTAGCAAGGGTTCTCCTGCTACCGTACACACCCATATCTGTATACACACACACATATATATGAATACACACACACACACACAGGATTTTTGTTCAAACTGGCCGCTTATATTCACATTGCTGTAGGATGTTATTTGCTGAGATGCTACTTGCTACTATTTATATATATACCACAAAGCTTATGTCTGCCCAATTCTGGGCAATTTCTTGGTCTTCCCAATCTCACCTTGACCTCCACATTTTCTCCCGAACGGCCGTTTCTGCACTGTAGAAAGCTAAACCTATAGAACACTTGGGGTGTCCAAACTTTTGAACAGGTTGCGGTGTGTTTTATTTTATTGATCTATTTATATATATATATATGTTTTAGATATGTATTTCTATTCTGTTTTGTGTTTGATTTCATACACTATTTAGACAAAAGTTTTGGGACACCTCACTGTTCACTCACTGTTTCTTTCAAAACTAAGGATGTTAAAAGTTGGAGCAACTGTCTTTACTGTCCAGGGACTAGATTTTGGAGGAGCATTGCTGCTAGTGAAGTAAGTGACGTACGGATATTGGACGATTTTTTTTATTTATTTTTTTAAGCGACTAGCGGCAAATCAAGCGACTTTTTCTGGTGTTATTGGAGACTTTTGGAGACATGTGGTTGAGGAGGAGGGTTGAACGTAAAGTAGCAGTTCCACCCCACATTACCCCACAGTCTTTTGATTAAATTTGATATGCTAACATTTAACAACACAAGACAATTGATTTATGTAATTTACGTGAAAATGATTTCTGTAATGTGGGTCCAGGCAAAGCATTAAAGTGATGAAGATATTTTGAGAAGTGATGGCCAGTGAAGTTTATTCTTAATATATTTAAGATGTTTTTTACTCGCTTTATTTTCTCCCACAACGTTATTCCTTTATCCAACAGCTTCAAATACATGCAATTATGCAAATTAGGACTATATAATTAGGATTTTTAGGGCATACAATAACTTACTTTCCTAACCGAGGAGTAGGCAACACTGCCCAGATTTGTATAAAGTCAAAAAGTGAAAAAAAGTTTTTTTTTTGCAGGACAGCCACGATATCCTTCCTAAATACTGAAATCACTGTAGCAAATCAAAGAAGTGACATGGTTTACGGCTGGCCTCTGCATTCAATAGCTGGATACAGTGCAGCTCAGAGCAGAATGCTAGCAGATAACCAGGCTGGCTAGTGTTGCGCTGAGCAATGGGGGAGGGGGAGGGCCATACTGGTGGATGGCTGTGGCATCAGCAGGGATGGAATCGTTGCTCTTTTGTTGGATTGCAGGTGGTGGTGCAGGTTTGCCGGAACATATCGGTAGTGTTGGAGCTGAGTATTAACGTTAAGGACATGTTACACTGGGATTATGCGAATAATTTAACGACCTGGTTCTTGGCTGTACTGTGACTGTTGGCAACTGTTGTTGACTGGAAAACTCTGGGAAAAACTGGAAAATTGAACAGGCCTTCCTCAATCCTCATAATAATGTGGGCTAAAAGCACTATTGTAATACTAGCATAATGCTAATTTCTGCTAGCCCCATGATGGGATTCTTGATTTTTCTATTTTGTCTATCAAGACAGATGCTATTGTTGCTATGTCATGGGCTAGCATAGCAGGTGGTGAGAGTTGTGGAGAATGTGGAGGATTTGATCATGGCCTTGTCAGGCCTGGTGTATGTTATGCTGGGTAGTAGTGTGTGCAGTAGTAGCCAGGGTTGGGCAAGAGCTAGAACAGATTTGACCTCAGAGAGATAAACGAGATATAAACACACACTCCCTGATGCAGTAAAACTTTTTATGGCCTGTTATGCTTTTATTGTTTGTTTGTGCCTGTCTTCAAACTCCCTTTCTAAGGACATTCTTCTGCAATGCCTTCAATGTGCCTCCAGTGCCTCAGGCCTTCAGCTTCAGCATGGCATACAACTCCTAGAGCTGGGAAATCCACGCTATATACGTTACAAGCGTAGATGTAGTTGTAGATGTAGTTGTAGATGCCTGTTTATTCAGCATTTCTCCAAAAACCAAGGATGTTAATATGGAGGTTTCCTGTCTTTGCCAGGAAGGACATCGCTGAGGTCAGTTCCTGATGTTCATGACACCTCAAAGGTATTGAGTGGAGCTCCATCATTTCACAGAAGGCAGTTCTTCTGCTCCATTGCGCAGTGCTGGGGGAGGGGGGTCCCTACCTAAACACTGTTGTGGACCCTTGTGTACACCCTTGATCTCAGTGGTATTCCTAAAGGCAGTGGGATCGTCTTTCAGCAGGAAAGTACCGTACGTCCGGCCACACTGCATAGTTCAGGAATGGTTTGAGGAACATGAGGATGAGTTCAAGGTCCCGAGGTCAACCCGGTCCACAGTACTTGTTTCCAAAAGTCAACTGGATCTGGCTAGATGTTCTCTAGATGTTCTGTTGTATGTCTGAAATGATTGTTTGATATCATACAGTATATGGACAAAAGTATTGGGACACCTGCTCATTCACTGTTTCTTGCAGGGTGTCCAGGGTGTCGACAATGGGGACAACTTAAAGTAGCTGAATGCAAACATTTGTCCGCAAACATTTGGACATGTAGTGTAGCTGTAGAGGATGTGTTTATTACTCATTATTTATTTGGAAATAAATAAATTATGTTTATGCCCCCAAGCTTACAATTAAAAGCTGTATTCTGTTTCCCAAACACAAACACACACACACTTGCTCTCTTGGTCAAGGCCATTGGCAGATTAGCTTTGTTATTCTTCAGAGGTCAAAGTTCAAACTCTGTGCTCAGCTCCAGGCCAAACGAGCAAGATCACAGTGTGCCTACTGCATTTGTGGGCGTCTGTGTGTGTGTGAGTGTGTGTGTGTGTATGTGTGTGTGTAATTCAGTGGATTAGATGGAGAATGACATATGGACTGACCTTTGCTTGAGGGAATGCCCATTAAGGCTAGTTAAGGGATTAGCGTGTGTATGCATCTACATCAGAGCTATGCTAACACACACACACACACACACACACACACACATATATACACACACAAAGGAAACCAGAAGTCAATTACAGGTTTAGAACAAAGGCTATAATCCATTACTCAGGCCTACAATAGGGTATCATTGGCTGGTTTGTGTTGGGGTGGGGGTGCTGGGCTGTGTGTGTCTGGGCCTGCAGCGCTGGCTGAAGGTTTATGGTAATTTGGTGAACGTTATTATGTGGTTAGTGAACACCGCGGCAGCAGGTTTCAGACTGATCCTGGGATTTTAAGCAGTACCTGCAGCTGTAATATGTATAATAATACAGTTCCCTGCGGATCATTTGTTCATTCCTTTTCACCTAGAACATCAACAAAACACCAACTGCTAAATACCTAAAGCAAGATGAAAGTTTTATTAGTACAATTTTAGAGAGTGCAAAAAACAGAAAAGAAACATTTGGGCAACTCAGGAGATTTTACTGAGGTCTCAGACCTTAACTGGAGAGTGCAGTTCCTGTAAAACTGCAGGTGTGTCTGCAGCGATATACTACTTAGCAAGTTGGTTGCTAAGGTGTTGCTACATGGTTGCTATAGTATAGATGTTGGTTTCTAAGGGGTTGATTGGTGGTTGCTAAGACGTTAACTGATGGTTGCTAAGGGGCTGCTAAGGTGTTGCTATGGTATAGCTGTTGGTTGCTAAGGTGCTGCTAAGTGGTTGCTAAGGTGTTGCTATGGTATAGCTGTTGGTTGCTAAGTAGTTGCTATAGTATAGGTGTTGCTAAGTGGTTGCTGTGGTTTTGCTATGGTATAGCTGTTGGTTGCTAAGGTGTTGCTAGGTAGTTGCTATAGTTTAGGTGTTGATTACTAAGATGTCACTATAGTGTAGGTGTTGGTTGCTAAGGTGTCGCCAAGGTGGTTGCTATGGTAACAGGTTCATTGTTAAGGTATTGCTATGTGGTTGCTTAGGTGTTTTTTAGACTGTTTCTAAGGGCTTGCAAGATGGCTGCTAAGGTATTGCTAGGTAGTTGCTAAGTGGTTGCTATAATATAGGTTTTGGTTGCTAAGTGGTTGTTACAGTGCAATGGTAGCAGGTCTGATGCTAAAGTTACTTAGATGCTAAGCAGAAAAAAACAGATGTTTCTAGGCTGTTGCTGAGGTACTGCTATGGTACAGCTGTTGGTTCCTAGGTAATTGCTATAAGATAGGTGTTGGATTCTAAGGTGTTGCTAAGTGGTTGCTAAGGTGTTGCTGTGGTAACAGGTTTAATGCTAAGGTTTCACATGGCAACCTAGGTAGTTGCTTTTAGGCGTTCTAGGCTGTTGCTAAGGGCTTGCTAGGTGGTTGCTAAGGGATTGCTTTGGTACTTACTAATTGCTATTATAATAACTACTGAAGGTTAACTAGCTTTGAAGTATGGCGTCTGTAGTGTGGATGAAAAGCGTCTAAGTCTAAGGAGCTCCTCATGTCGGGAATGGCAGATAACCTTCCACGTGCAGCGGCGACGGCGACGGCTGAATTATTGAAAGTGGCGTATGTTGGCATAGCAACACTTCATCACTTTTTGTTTGTAAAAAACGGGTTATTGCATTAGTGGTTTGCTCCTGATTGTCGAAGATGCTGCCTGAGGCCCTCAGGAAGAAGGCTGCAGATGCAGAGGAGTCTGGGAAGAGGTTTAAATAGGCCATCTTAGCAAGTTCAGGAGTCCAACAGCAGACCACAGGACCATCCAAAAAAAGTCATCACAGGGCCTACAGCAGACAGCTCACGTTCAAGGAAACCCTTGCTGTTGCTGAAAGAGGCTGCATGAGGCTGGGAGCTTCAGCTCCTCATATATTTGACACTGGTTTGGTGTTTTGCTCTGCAGGCAGTCGGAGACGGTGTGTGTATGTTCCCTTCCCTCTCTCCTTCCTCTCCTCCCTCTATTCTCGGACGGCCCTAATTACAGTCTTCCCATGTGTGGTTGGACTGTGTGGCTCGTTGACTCTCGCCGTCTCTGCCTCTCTCTCTCTCTCTCTCTCTCTGTCTCACTCTGTGTTTATCTTTGCAACAAGATCTTACCAAGTTTGCACATATCTGACTAAAGTGTACCCCCAAAAAAAATAATAATTATTTATATTTTTAAATGTTTTCCAATTCACAAGGAGCTCCCGTCCACTGGTGGCGCTGTTTTCCAGAGTAAGCACAACACAAGACTACCATGAACACAAAGAAAATCCTTAGCATGCTGCTGTTCTCCGTTATGGAGCTTCTGCTAAAGAAGTTAATGCACGGAAACTCCAGCAGAAACGGTAAGAAGTTCACTTTCTATGTTGGTTATGGTTGAGGTTAGGCAGGGATGGGCAGAACGAGGCTTTTTCAAGCAGGTACCAGCACTTAAAATACCACACGACCAATATTGCCTATTTCACGTGTGTGACGGTCAGATTTTTTTTCCCAACCAAAACCACTCAGAGCACCATGCATTTTTGGAATTTAAAAAATATATATTTTTAGTATTTTAATATATTTAAAAAATATATTATATAAATATTTTACCTGAGAATTTAAAAAAAAATATCACGGTTTAATATGCAAATAGTTTGTACATCTGTGGAACACAGAAATAAATAAAATAAATTAAATAAACTTCAGTTTCTGAATTAATGTTTATTCAAGATAATTTTACACCATTTCCGGTCAAAAATCCTCAAACATGGAGGTTTGTCAAGGACTTTTATTTTGTTTAGGCTGTTTGGAAACAACTGCTTTTTATTAATAATACATATTTTTTTATTAATCCTACATTTTTTAAGAAGAAAATGAACCAAAAATAAGCACGTTTATTTTATTAATTTCTATTTTATTTATATATTTTAAGTACACGCGCACGTATTGCCTCTCACATTCGGCACGCGTTTTTTTTAGTGACGTAACGAAGCTTCGTTTTCAGCGATCACGTGATCACCGCTTGTTTTGCGCGAGGCTCCGACCCACTCTTTCGAACAGAGACTGTGACCCAATTGGATCCTTGCCCCCTCATTTTAGCGCTAACTATATAGGGAGACTATTTAGTTGACTAGCTCAGGAGCGCTATAAACGCAAATGAATGGGATTCTGCTTCTGCTTCATCATCATAATGCGACAGCACCGGTCGCGTAAACAAACGCGCGGGTGGCGGAGCCGCGTTTAAAGCCTCGTCCGCACGCGAAGTGAATTATGATTATTATTACGATTTTTTGCAGTTTTTAAAATAATGTTGCTTAGAAATGTCAGCCTCCTTTTAAAGAAAAGTTGCCCTTTACAAGCACTCGACGGTTTATTTAGGTAAAGGAAAACAAGGCTACTGCGCATGTCTGTCCCTCCATCGTTTCTGGAACCGCCATTTTTTAAAATTATTTAATTAATTTATTTATTTATTTAAAAAAAAATTATATCCATCTGTCAAAATATCATAATGTCAAAAACAAGACCGGCTTTATTAATTATATAATTATATATATATAATCATTTATTTATTTATTTATTTTTTAATTATCAAATATCTTTGCCATATCTTTTGAAAGGAATTTAAGAAGGAATTTGACATTTAGTTTTTTTGGTTTGTTTGCCAGATGTGACATTCCCAGATGTGTGTCTCTACCTTGTGTTATCTCAGCCTGTGGAGACGAGGAGTCGTCACATGACTGGAGGACTGGGCAAAGTTTAGAGACGCAGCTGCAGCCCAAGCGCCAAGTATTTCCACGTAAGTGCACCAAACGCGCCCAAAACACTACTTCCGTAAACCCTGCGAGTCTCTGTGATGGCTCTCGCGCTCCGTGGCCGGGACGCTAGGGTCCCCTCTGCTGACTCCCGCTGCTTAGCCAGGAGGCCAGCGTCCTCTCCCTCAGACTGGTCATCTGCTCCTATAGTGTAGAGGGTATCAGGGAAGGCCCAAGTTCCTCGTCTGTTGCAAGTACAAGTTAGGAACCCAGCCATCTCTCTTCACGGCGGCCATCCTCGCTAAGTGTTGCTTTTTGGAAATTGCTACACTTTAATTTCTGGACGTTTGTTTCTCGTCTGAGGGAACGTTCAGCAGCCGAACAACGTGGTCCTAATTTTAACTTCAACTTCCTGTCAATAAACCCACCATCTACGTCACGCAGAAGAAGAAAAGCGGCTGTGGCCACTTTCCGATGTTTTGTACGGCGTTTACCACGGGACGCCATTTCCTACACTTGTAAATATTCGTCTACAACGCTACTCATTCTCTGTCGCGTAGTAATGCAATGTAACTCGCAATGCATTTAGGCCCCCATTCGGCTGATGTTGGTGTAAACTACAAGTGCATCATGGGAGATCGTAGTGCCCTCAAAATAACGTTCGGATTCCGCTGTCCGATGCCCGACATGCTCATCACTGCTGTGTAGCGTAAATAGTGAGTAACTTTGGTCACAGCCAGACTATCGTAGCCAGACTACTATAGTCAGACTACCCAGGTGGTTGCTGTGGTATCCCAGGTGGTTGCTGTGGTATCCCAGGTGGTTGCTGTGGTATCCCAGGTGGTTGCTGTGGTATCCCAGGTGGTTGCTGTGGTATCCCATATTAATTTATGTTGGAATTATAGTTATAGACACTCTGAGAAACATGGCCGACGTACTCGTAAGTGTGCCCTAAAACGTAAATATGGAGCCATTTCGCCTGTCATGTGACCAAGTTTAATGTAAGGTAAAGGTTGAAGTTGGCTCAAATATACGTTACCCACAAGGCCTGTTTGTGTCTGTTGCTTAGTAACACCATTCATAATGCATTTTGGTGCACAATCAGCTGATGTCGTGAGGTCAGATGTTTACTGTAAATTACAAGTGCATTGTGGGAGATATAGTTTCCGACAAACATGGCCGACGTACTCGTTAGTGTGCCCATCCCTAGGTTTGGTTACGTTTTAAAGGTAGGTCAAGTTTACGTTACCAAGGAGGCCTGTTTCTGCTTGTTGCTTAGTAACGGCGTTCAGCTGATGTAGTGAGGTCAGATGTTTACTGCACTCTAAATTAAGTACATATGAACGAATTCCTCTCGAGACCAGGCTGGTCTCTCTCTCACTTGCCCGCAAAACATCATGCTACACATCCTCCCACACCCACGATGAGACAAATAGTCTATTTCCCCTGGACTTCAGTGTTCTCCAAAACTAATTTGACATCATTACATACTGGGACTTTCTCCCGCTCTCGCGTGCTCTCTCCTCTGCGGTGGATTCTCTGCGTGCAGTGCCGTAATGAGCTCTCTCTGTGCTCTGCAGCTGTTCTGCTCTCAGCTTTGACTGTCCTTTACTGCGGCCGGATCTCAGTGACAGCAAGTACTCCATGAACTGTGAGGGGCAGCGACCGTTAGAACTGATCCCCGCAAACCCCAGGGTAGTGGTGGTGGTGGTGGTGATGCTGCTGCTGATGATGATTAGGGCTGTGACGATCCAGCCAATCATCTGCCCCACCCCCACACACAAGTCACAGCGAACCCTGTAGGTGGGGTTAATTGTAACGGGCCAGCAGTGAAGTCGTTGCTATTGTGTTATTGGGCTAGGTGGTTGCTATGGTATCACAAGTGGTTGGTTGTGTCATATTTCCCAGCTGAAGACCAGCTTTTTTGCGTGTTGCTGGTTTCTAGGTGATGCAAGCTGGCCGTTGATGGTCAAGGAGGTTTGAAAGCTGGACAACCAGAAATCCAATCCTAGCTCTTGAGCGGCGTGGTGTTGCTGGTCATGCTGGTCATTCCGATGGACCAGTGTGGTCTGGCTGGTGGCTCACTTTGGTCAAGCTGGTCGACCAGCATGGTCATGCCTGGCCAAGGTTGTGGAGCAGCTAAACCATCAAAAACTTAAATGAAAACAAGCTAAATGTTGACCAAGAGGTAAGTTGGTCAGCCAGCTTTGTGGAAACCGTACGTCCAATCAAAAGGTGGTATCTGAGGCTGAATCACACAGTCAGACTGAACATGCCAGAGTTGGATATATCCTAAAAGCTGATCCAGCTTTACAAATCACCTCCATAACGAGCAAGTGGAGAGGATCTGGACATCGTGACTTGAGGAGTGGACATTTGGGCTCCAGATTGGACTGACAGACATGATTTAACACCTTCAGGGCAGTTCTGTTAGAACGCAGCCTGTTTCTAAAAGCCCCCCCACCTTGTATGTGTGTGTGTGTGTGTGTGTGTGTGAGAGTTTCTGCAAGTGTTTGAGTGTTTGCAGGCTGGGGCAGGGTGTGCCGGACATCGATAAGGCCAGACAGAGAGGATTACGCTCCGAATCCGAATGATGAGCTCGCATTTTGGCAGGAGTGCGTGTGGGGGCGAAGTAGCGGAGGCCAGGTTGTGTATGGATGCGAGGGGGCAAGCACTGTAAGTGTGTGTGTGTGTGTTTGCGTAGCAGACAAGCCGCCAAGTCTGGGTCACGGCGCGTTTCTGGGTGAAGTGGTTGCTCTGGATTTGGGGGCGGATGGTCTGCCCGTGTGCAAATCTGTGCGCGTTTGCCTGTCTGTGCCTTGAGAGGCGTTAGCCGGGGCAAAACCTTGTAGGACCTCAATATCCCTGGAGTTTAGGGTCAGCCTGTCTGCACTGTCCAGCTGCGTCCATGCACGAGTGTGTGTGTGTGTGTGTGTGTGTGTGTGTGTGTGTGTGTGTGTGTGTGTGTTTGTCTGTCTGAGAGGCATTCTGAATCCACTAGGGCGGCATATGGACATCTTCAACTTCAGAATGGAAGTAGGCCAGCAGCCACTGGACAGTCCATGTATTATCTTTACAAGAAGATCTGGTACGGCTGAAAAAACGGAAAAGTCAGGTCAGCTGGACGTTTTTAAAGGCTGTACAGTTCATTTATGTATTATAAAAAAAAATGAAATAAAAGCATAGCGTAGGTTTGCATTTGACTTTGATGGATTTGATGGTCTTGACCAAAGGGATGCACCAGCGTGACCCGCTTGATGGCCAGCTTGGTCAGGTCATGCTGGTCTGCTAGCGTTGTCAGGCTGTTGCATCCCCTTCTGGTTCATCAACCATCAGATGAATGGCGCAGGATGGTGTATTTGTGTCATAAGGAGGGTGCATACATTTTTGCACCCCATTGATTCTGATTTGAAAAATGTAAATGCGTTAGAGTTCTCAAACTCTCCACCACTGAGGTCATAAACAAAAGACAGAAAAAAACAAATTCTGAGACAATTTGCACTAGGGCTGGGCGATATGATAAAAATACCATGTCACGATATTTAATAATTTTTTTGTCACGATACATGTAATCACAGGTTAAAAACATCAGTATGGACAGATTCTTATAAACTACTGTTCAGATTCCTTTCTTCAAGATTGGCTGCGCTTCATCTAATTAAATCAGTCTAATTACACTGTTAGTACTGAAACCTGCAGCTGATCAGTGTTTATTAGGCACTAACAGTCTCCTCCATATGCTTAGAAAAGCATATTATTATCACCATAACAAAATTGATCACGATACGATAATATCTTGTGATATTGCCCAGCTCTAATTTGCACTCTGTTTGTTCACCTCAGCATTTGAGTAAGTATTACCTAAACTGAGCAGCTATTGCAGACTTAAAAAATGAGGTAAGAAATGCGGTAAAGTCTCCGTAACATTTCTCAGACAACATCGACATGATTGCCAGTACTCAAAAGCACTGTCTTTGGCCCTTAATACAAGACAAAATGACCCTGCATTGGCAGCTTAGCAGATGTGGGTATTGAACCAACAGCCTACAGATTCTGTCTGTGTTAACTGGGGTCAGGGGGCTGGAGGATCAGCCACGCTACATCACCTCAGAGCAAGAGAGCTTAAGAGCCTTCCTCATAGGCCCAACAGTGGCAGCGTAGCGTACGCGGATGTCGAACCCACTTTTCTTAGGTAAGCTGAAGTGCCTTGTCGGCCTCACCTCCATCGCTAACCTGCCATTAGTCACAAGTCATGTTCATGAGGTCCTAGGTCCTTCAAATCTTCAGGCTCTGAGGGCAAGGTTCTTGAGGCCTTTGCCAGGCAGGGTCACATGAAATGCTACAGAACCTTTTTCAGAATAAAGAGCCGATAGTTTGGGCCCAAACTCCCCACTGCTGAAATGCCACTGACCATTCTATGCAGCCAATGGCGGTCCAGCGAAACTAGGCTTGTCTCTTTTTTTTTTTTTCCCTGTTAAATAAGGCATTAAAAGAAAATTCAGTTTTGGGTCATTTGAGAGTGACCTGGTTGACTAGATCTGAGTAAGATTTGAAATGGTCATCTGTATTCGGTGTCTGTGTATGTGCCATGGTGGTTGGTCAGTTTGAGGGCCGGGGACTGCATGACCCAGTTGAGCTGCAGCTCCAGACATGCTAAGCTATGCTGATCTCTGATTACTCAGAGCGCAGTCCCATACTGTAATCTCCAGCAGCTCTGGGACATGTAGCGTCCGGCCCACAGACACACACACACACACACACACACACATGCTATAACCTAAACAAACCTAAAATATGAGCCGTTTGTTTTATTGTCATTGTGGGGACCCAATATTGTTTTCATCAGAGATGAGGACGGCACAAGTGCGCGGTCAGCAATGGCCCTACGGTGGCAGTTAGGCGAACATTGGTGTCGAACCCACAACCTTGTGATCAATAATTCGTACGGTAAGTCTGCACTACTGTTTCTACTACCACCTCCTTGCCTATGTCCTTAACTGCTATGCTTCGTACCCCCAGCAGAAGGGTGCACTGCAAAACTCGTGTTTGCATATCCCAGCTTGGAAAACTGGGGTCAGGGTGCAGGGTCAGCCGTGCTACATCACCTCATAGCCAGAGAGATTAAGGGCCTTCCTATAGGCCCAACACTGGCAGCTTAGCGTACGGGGATGTCGAACCCACAACCTTGTGATTGATAACCCAGCGCTCTTAACAGATGAACCACCAGTGCTGCAACCTACTAGCACTACCTTTGGCTCTAGTTGCACCTTTTCCCACAGGGTCAGGGCCCTTGAGCAAGGGCCCAAAAGGTGGCAGCTTTTGTTGCCTTTGGTATCGTTGCCTCTACCTTATGATCTATAACCCAGTGCTCCAGCCACAGAGCAATTAGCCAAGAGTAAGTGTTGGTTTAGCACTGTTTATCTGCAGTGATACATATTTTATGGTAATAAAGACATTATGGCAAGTGTGTGTGTGTGTGTGTGTGTGTGTGTGTGTGCATGTTTGCAGCAGGGGTGTGAATGTTTTAAGTAATTTATGCATGGAGCTCAGCGCCTCGTTTAAACATTAAGGCCTCTGCGTCTCGTTCTGGTGTTCATTATTTCACTGCATAGGGAGAATAAGCAGCGGGAGGGAGTGAGGAAAAGGGAAAGAGCGGATGGCGGCAGGGGGGGTGGGTTTGTTGTGGGAGTTGAGGTTTAACATAGACGGTGTTGGACATTAATTAAGTCCAACTTCTTACAGGCTCCTGGCAGTCTGGGCTGCTGTGACAGCTGGGTCATATTATGGAACAGCACCAGCCTCTGTTTTACGGCAAGTCAAGAGGAACGAAAAATGTGTTTCAGGGCCTTTTTGGCGAGTTTTGCCGCAGGCTGTATAGTAGGTCGAGTCCAAGTTAATGCTTTTGTCCATATACAGTACTGTGCAAAACGGCTGGGCACCTCGGGCACCTTTTAGGCCGGTTAAAAGCCAGGTATGTGGTTGGGAAGGATGTTTATCCGCTTGTAAACGCTACAGGACACCAGAATAAACACGTGTGCAAACACTGACATTTGCTAGCAGTTAACAGTCAGAAAAAGCGTAGGGCATTCCTAATTTGTCCACACTTTAGAATAAGAGGGAACAGGGGTGAACCGTGTTTTGGGGTACTGAGCGCACCAGACTGGGACGTATAGGTGGAACTGGAAACAGTGTAGCTACAGCAAGACGGCAAGACGTCTGTGTAACCCCCTGTTACGTTAGTAAGGAGTGTTTGAGAGTTTGGTAGTAGTAGTAGTTTGGACGTCAGCAGGCCTGCTTCATAGCATCTTGGTGTTTAGAGCGCTGGGTTATTGATCACTAGGTTGTGGGTTTGAAACCCGCATCCGCTACACCATCACTCTGGGCCATTGAGCAAGGCCCTTATTCCTCTAGGCTATAGGGACGCTCTAGCTTGGTTGACCTTGTGCTCTGAACCCGGCTCCGAGCCCCAGGTCAGTACCACACACACCACAGTTCAAATAGGAAACGTCCCGAGTTCAAAATCCAAGATGGCGGCACCGTACCTCAACAGTGGTAAGAGCACATATACACTTATACAGTTTACTAGCGCTTCTATCTGTATGTGTCTTATTAAATCAGTCATAAACACTCTACTGTACTGTCCAACGTCCATCTGTGGACGTGTTTCCATGTTGTTTGGATGCGCAAAATACTGCATAATGCGTTATTAACCCGTATCGCTGGAATATTTTGGCTCGATACACCATAAAACTGGGTGAAATGATTGTCAAACGTCAAAAATGTTGGGAAACATGGAACGTTCAACTGGAACAAGCTGGAAAAGTCCACCCCGGAATGGTACGACGTCATTTGGCTAGGCTGAGGCATCCAGCTGACGTTTTCTTAAAATTATTCAAAGTGTTTTAAGCCTCTAGATCAAAAGGCTCTTCCCTTTTTTATATGCAAAACCCAAACTTTTGACTGTACGCGCGAGTGTCAAATACAACAGTGTCGTCATCTGCAGATATACCTGAGGCCTATTTAAGGCCACAACTTGGCATTGCCCATTGCAGCACGAGTGCTTGTGTGTACGTGCTCGCTGAAGCATGTTTTTTTTTTGGGTGTGTGTGTATGCATGCATGCATGCATATATGTGTGTATGTGTGTGTGTGCCAGCTCACCACTCCAGCAGAGCGATAAGCGCAGTTTAATAGCGGACAAAGAGCGACTGGTGATTTCTTATCTCCGCTCGATGATGTAGCTGTGGTGTTTATGGCCCAGGTGCTCGTTCAGGGAGGACTTTAACCTGCCGGACAACACTTCAATACTTCACCTTGAGCACCGCGCCAATAACGCGAGCTGCAGCCAGACGTCACGTACGCCCCCGAAGACGGTTTTGTACGGTTAATGCCACGGTGTTGGCCTTTCTGGACGATGGATGGTTTTTCACAGGCTCAGTCTTTGTCTGAAAGTGAACTGTAAGCGAGTAGTTGCTGATCTCCAAAAGGTGTGGAGTTAAAGATGACGATTGTTTTGAACATTTGAATCTAAATTAGTGTTATTTCCTGTTTTTGCCCGAAAAATAATGGACAGAACTTTTACCAAGCCCTCAGACCTCTCTCAGTTGCCTTGTTTCCTTTCCTTTTATGCCCTCTCCTCAGGTCTTGTGCCAACAATCAGCAACCATGGGCTCCTCTAAGCAGCTGTCTAGCACTCTGAACATTAAAATAACACATGCCCACAATGCAGGAGAAGACTATAAGGAGATGGCAGAGGGTTTTTAGGTAGCAGTTTCCTCAGTTAGCAACATAAGAAGGAGAAAGAAGGGTGCAGAATTTCATCCAAAGAACACCTTTCCAACTGTTAAGCACTGAAGTGGATGCTTTGAGTTTGTGTTGCAGCCAGTGGCACTGGGAGCGTTCCCCTGATGTAGGAAAGAAAAGATACCAGCAGATCCTGGAAGCACACCATCCACAGCATCCTTAAAAAAGATGGGTAGACCTTAAAAGAGCAGCGCATGCAAGACGGCCCAAGGAGCCTTTTGCGGGGAAGAATATGCGAAAATCCCTCAAACAGGGACTGGAAGACTCTAATTCCGGCCGAATTTACAAGCGATTTCACACCTGAGAGAGCGAAGTTGTGACTGTCAAGTGTTAGAATGACAGAAAATCCAAATCCAACCTGCTCGGTTGTGTTCGGAGCTGGAACCGGCTACCTAACTTAGCTAGCTTAGCTTAGCTTAGCTTAGTCATGCTTATATGCTGCGTTCCATTTGAACTGGGCTGTTGGGCTTTTCGAGTAAGAAATTTCTGCTGAGACGCCCCCACAAGCTGGATGTCAACATGCATGTCAACAGTAGTAAAAGCAGTAGTGTTGAACAGTTCATTAGCATTGTTATCGCTATTTTTTGGGCCTCATTAAACCAGTACCGTCCAACTTCTATCCATGGATGTGTTTCCATGGTGTTTAAGTCTTGGTTCATGCAGGTTGTGACATGTACACAAACACCAAACAGTAACAGACCTTGTTGTCCCCCTTCATTTAAACAGGGTTGCGTCCACATATTTTATTTTTTTAATTCTTTTTTTTTGTTGTTGTTGTTTTTCTCCCAAACAAACTACTGCGCACTGCACGACCAAGGGCCAAAAGCTACTTCTGTTTCTGCTCCATTGTTCACCAGTTTCTTTTCTTGTGAGTTCCCACCAGGAGCATGATGGGACATGATCTTAAAAAGAAATCTGCAGTTGCAGTCTTGCAGATGGTGACCCTGCAAGATTCTCAGTCTGTAAGTAATGACTGATTCTCTTTAGCTGTGAGAGCGTGCTAAAGACTCGAGTCTTGGGTGAATGGTTAGCATTAGCTGCTAAGTGTTTACAAGCTGTACCGCCTGCTGAAAGGAATGTTACTAAGCCAGGATGCCGGACCATGCAGTGTGCCCTCATCTATTCTCAGTAACAAACTTTGGTTTTTAACATGCTCCTGTAAAAAATGGTGGCATATGAATTTTGCTGATGTTGTTGCTATGGGGATATGAGAAGATGTTGGCTTGAATAGCCGGGTCATGCTGCTTCGCTATCGGCAGTCGGAGCCTGAGGAAGCACAATTGGCCATGCTCTCTGTCTGGACTGGTAGATGCCGCCCTCTCCCCTCATCACTCCTGTTGCGATGCTGGTCGGCACAAGCGTTCTGCATTGCCGGAAGTTGGAAAAGAGTGATTGGCTCAGCCTAATTGGGGAGCAAATTGGGTAAAAAATTAAGAATAATAATAATAATAAACCCAGCCTGTTGAACTACATAAAAGCTCCATGTTCTGTTTTATACGCTGTGGTTAAACTGGTGATTATGCAGTGGTTCCCAGCTTGTCACTTGCTCCGTTAGCATTGTAGCCCCAGTGCAGAGCTGAAGAAGCAAGACGCCTTGAAGATTACAACGTGGCTTGATGATTGACCACACTTTAAGGTAACGGGACAACCGTGGACATGGGGTTTCTCACCAGACTGTAGCTTCAAGGCTCTTCAGATTCAGTGTTTTTTGATGCTGGTTGGACAATAATGGGACATGCCAGTTCTGACAAGGCCTGACATCATTTCTCTTATGAAACCAGAACTCCAGAGATGTTCTGGTGTCCCGTAAATCTGTCTTTTTTCCTGTGGAATGTCTTTGCTCCCCCGGGGGACCGCTTTAGCCTTTTGTCTTCAGAAATCAACAACAGCCTAGCGTGATTATAGTCCCTTTGACTACCCCTGTTGCATGCAGAAGGAGAACAAGTGATGTCATTGTAGGCCTTGTTAGTGTTCTGGTTTTACTGAAGAGGCATCTTGACCCAGTAATGGGAAACAACAGCGGGATCCCAAATGAAAGCCAGAAAGCAAACAGACAGAAAACAAATGAAGTACTCTTCAGCCTTAAATGCCACAGTTAAGCCACTCCCCCAATGACTAAGCCACCCCCCCCCCCCCATTCATACTTCCTATACTTCCAGAAGTGTCCAGACAGTATTCAGCCACCTCAAGGTTTGGGTTCCCCCCTGCGCGTTCTCTGGAGTGATGGAGCTCCATCCAATTGCTTGAGTTGGAGTTGCAGACTTGATCATCCAACATCAGCACCTGATATCACTGTTGCTCCTGTGGCTGAATGCAATCAAACCCTCACCACAAAGTCCTCAAACCACCCAAGTAAGTGTTTAGGCTTGACCAGCTTAGGGTATGTTTTCATTAAGGCCATGCTGGTCATACTGATTTTTGGTAAAGCTGGTTGACCAGTTTGGTCAGGCTGGTTGATGGTCAATCAGCTTGGTCGAGATGGTGCATCTTTAGATTTCACAGTGCTGGTCAATAGCTTAACAGCCTAGGCAAGGTTTTACCTTGGCTGACCATCTGTTCGACCACCTTGACCATCCAAGACCAGCTTAGACCATCTTAAAAAAAAAATGGCTGGTCTTGAGCTGGGTTTTTACCAGTGTGGCTGCTGGAAAACCAAGCTCAAGACCAGCCTTTTTTTTTTAAAGATGGTCTATATGAGGTCATGAGGGGGGCGGGGTTAAAAAAATAAATAAAATGACATCACTTTACCTATGCCCTCCACTGCACACACCCCTGAGCGCTCTCACGAAACAACCCCGCCCCTCCACTGTGTTATCTCTCGCTGTGTTTACAGGCCTGAGTGCTGCTTCTCAGATTGGCTGCCTTGTGTAAACACTGGAGTAGACTCTGTAAATAGAGCTAAAGCTAGCCACGGGGAAAGCGCTAGCAAAATCACGCTAACCACACACCTAAGGAGCATGACCTCACTTCGTTTACTCGAGAAGGTCATTCGCTCTAATCAGTATCTGTTTTTCTTTCAGCCTGTCCCAAACACCTACACACTGTATTAGTCGTTCTACAAGATGGTGGTCATTTCGGTCATTTCTTTAAATTCTGGGCTGTCGTTTTCATAAACGGTCATCAAGTGCAAACACTATAGATATGATCGTCCTCCCAAAAACATTTTTTCACACCTCAGAACTTCTAAAATCCTTCGGTATTATCCTTTTCTTTATCCAGACATGGGAGCCATATTCACGATGTTACGTGACAGGGTGGTAAATTAGCACACATGCTAATCAGTATCTTTTATTTCTTTATTTTTAAAAGTAATTAGTTAATTTTTTATTGTCGTTGTCAGCATTCACACTCAGCTGGTTGTGTGTGTGGTACTGCTAGGAGTGTATAAGCGGTGTGGCTGGGGGATTTTACACGTTAGCGCCACCGCAAGTGGTCCCATCATCACCACCCAGAATATTCAACCAAGAGTGGCTCTGTGGTCAGAAACTGACCGCTGAAGAAGGGATGGAGGTTTTGAGATATGTGTGTGTATATATATATATATATATATATATATATATATATATATATATATATATATATATATATAGTGTACGTTTGTGCATCAACCCAACTGCATGAAAGCTGTCCCCTCCCTCTGTTGTGGCCCCTCCCCTTTCTCCCACACACTCTCGCGTGCACACACAGTAGTCCTCTGTTTCTCGGTGTCTTTTGACGACTGGTGTGATGTTTGTGAAAGCTCACCAGTCACTGACACCTCAAACTGTGTGTGTGTGTGTGTGTGTGTGTGTGTGTGTGTTCACAAGTTCACATGCAAACAATCGGCCTCTGTGAGTGTGAGAACTCAAGGGCAGGAGCGAGGAAGGGGTGTTGCTGGGGTGGGGCGTCCCAGTGAAAAGGGAAGCGCTGTCAGAGTGAACGGAGTTCCATGCCGGTGTCTTTCGGGGGACGTGAGTGAGTTGATTGATTCAGAATTGATTGAGAGAGCTACTTCTTCTAGCATTGTCTGTGAGGTGGGGTCAGGGGGAGCGTGAGTATGCACATGCGGAAACATCACTTGTGTATCCGTTTTGCGTTTTTGGGGGTCGTCGAGGTCAGATCCCAGCGACCTGTCTTGGGTCGTGCTGCGCTGGGAGAGTTCTAAACGTTGGCATGGCAACATGACAGCCAGAGCCAATAAAGGGACCCCCCCCCCCAGTTTCCTACCTTTTCATAAACGTAGTCAATCAGCCGGGACAAGTGTGGCGTCGGAAGTCTGCTTCTGTTCTGCAGTGGGGGGCTAATGTTGGAAGCTTATGGTAGCCAAGTTGGCATTGGGCAGACTACACAACTACAGCATCACACTTGCACGCACACACACATATAAATATATAAATAAATATATATATGTATGTATATAATAAAAATGACATACTATCTCTTATATGCGCAATTTTAAATAAATCAATCAATAAATAAATAAATAAATAATAGTGTGTGTGCATATTGCTGCTGTCTAATGAAAAACATAGATTAATTATAAATAATCTAATGATTACATTTGAAATGTTTGTTGTGGGTTATTTTCTTACTTATTATTTTTTTTAAGTCATAGTAGCTTATTAATATTTGGGACCTAAAGCTTTAAGCAATGGTAGAAAAGGGAGCCAGATATCTATATTTTATAACTTTATATATATTTTATAAGTGCTAAATCCCAGATAATTATTTGATGAAATCTAAATAAAAGCCACATGATACACTGGTATCATAGCTAACATATGATGATCTGGCCTTAAATGCTTTTATTTATGTATATATGTGTAATACATATACACATAATATACACACACACACACACACACATATATATATATATATATATAAATAGCTCTACATGCAGAGTGTATATATTCACCTGAAGATTTTCTTTTTTACTAATATTTTATCAACATTACATATAGAACTCCAGAAGATACTAATTTTTTATCTATTTTTATTTATCTATTATATATATATATATATATATATTTATTTATCCGCTAAACCACAGAAAACCACAGCTTTACACTAGTTTTCATAGGATGATTTATGTATTGATTTATTTTAGGAATAAATGCAGGTTTGTTTTCTACATTTTTCAATAATATTTTATCATAAGCAACGTTACATATATGTTTTGGGATGGTAAATTAAATGGCTACATTTGCTTTGTTGACATTATAACCACTAGTTGCCATTACCAGCGCTGTTAAACTCAATTTCACAGCAAACCACTACGAATGATTGTAATTAAGCCTCGATTTTGAGAATACATCATTTTAAAACGCTTCTTTTACTTGGTTTTATTCTTTTTTAAATAATTGATACCCTTTAATTACCATACACTCTGTACACACACCAGAGTTGAGAACTGCTGCCGCCTTACGCCCGTATGTGTTCATGCCCAGATGTTGTCAGATTAGGACCTATGCTCTGTCCCAGTGACTGCTCCTAATCTGTAATCTCCCTTGCTCTCTCGCTCATTTGTTCTCTCTCTCTCTCTCTCTCTCTCTCTCTCTCTCGATTTTGTTTGTTTACTAAATGTTTGCCTTTTTTTGGACGCCTCAGTATGTTCTTTCATGCTGGCTGATTATGTAAATTAGGCACCCGCTTCCCGGTAGTTTCTGAACGGCGCGTCCAGGGCAGTGCTGTAATAGCCGGCAGGTCGCTGCGGTCAGCCTACAAAACACATCAGCGCCTGCTAACGCTACCAAGAAACGGTAAGTACAGTAAAGCCAGAAAGCAGAGTCTGTTCCCAATCAGTTGGACTCCTGCTGGGTCCCAGCGATTTAAGATTTCTGTCAATGTGATGATTTATGAGTGAGCTTGGGACATGGGTTAGGCAGGGCACGGGTGTGTGTGTGTGTGTGTGTGTGTGTGTGTGTGTGACTTTTGAAAGAGCGCTTAAGTCATTGTCAGAGATTTAGCATTTCTGTCGAGGAGATGATTTATGAGTGAACTGAGGACGGGGGTGGGCGTATTGGGCGTGGGGGGTGTTGCACAGGGGCAGTGAGGTGCGTGGAGTCGCTCCGTCCCAGACGGTTACGTTGTTTTTAGTGTATTACGCCGTTTTTTTGGCAGAGGTGAGTAGACCAACCTCAAGTAAAAAAGACAAAGACGCGAGTAGAAGTAGAAGGGTAGCGGATAGGTCACGTCCTACAACTTCGGAGGCCCGAAAATAAGCACCAGAATCCGAAAAGGAACTAGCGCTGGGCGGTATGGCGACATTCGGTACATACTGTTAAAAAATTACGCTACGTTCTGGGTTTTACGGTACGTAAATAACACACCAAAAGCTGATCTGCACCAAGAGCCCTTCCAGCTTCAAGTACGGCTCGGCTCGACCCGCCATCCTTTAAGATCCGTGGAAGACAAGCATCCAGGCCTTTTCTGTCCTGGCAACGAACGTCCCCTGGGTGTCCAAACAGCAGAGTCCATCAAACGCAGACTGAAGACCCTCCTCTTCTGAGAGTACTTGGGCAAAGAGTAGAGTATTATGTAGAGTAGAGTAAATTTTAGTCTAATTAAGCTAGCTGAGGTTATTATTGAATAAACAGTGAAGTCGCTCTGGATAAGAGCAGTTACTAAATGCTTGGCAGCCAACCTGAACGCTTAGCGCTAACATGCTACTAGCAAGAGCAAGCTAGCGCTGCTACTCAATCTGCCTGAGAAATGAATATACGCTAGTTAACATATGATGATCTGGGGTTAAATGTTTTTATATATACTGAGTAATACACCTTAGTGTGGACTAAGCCTTTCTCTGTTCACTGATTTATTTATTTATTTATTTAAATTATTTTTTAAATTAATTATAAATTTGTAATTTCTTCCCCCCATTTTCTTCCCAATATGGACCGCCAATGACCCAACCCGTACTTTGGGGCGATACCCCGGCACTAGTGAGGGCGGACCAACACACAGAGTGCTATCTACCTAACCTGGAGAGAGCAAGACCGATTGTGCTCTCTTAGGGTCTCAGCTACTGATGGCTAGCAGCATTCAAACCAGTGACCCTCTGATAATAGTGACCACACCTTACTCCGCTGGACCACTTGGGACCCTCTATGTGCTATTTCTTTTCTTTTATTTGGTCTGGAAATGTCTAATCATACCTAGGGGTAGCCTGGGGGTACTGACTACACACGGATCGTATGGAGCCAATGGGGACTCAAAGAGGGTGTATTCCATACCCAGACCCACTGTATGTTCCTGACCCAGCACAGCTGACCCAGTTACTGGACTTGTTGAGAAACATCAATATGGGAGAAATGATTAAATCCAACACCAGTGCAGTTTGTTTTTGTGTGTGCCGTTAACAGAATACACTCAATTATTAAAAGCTGATTCAACTCAACAATCTGGAAAATGATCACAGGTCCTAATTGCACGCATCCCATCCCCAGAGAGGGCTAGCAGCATTCAAACCAGCGGCCCTCTGATAATAGTGACCTCACCTTACTCCGCTGGACCACTCGGGACCCTCTGTGTGCTTTTTCTTGTCTTTTATTTGGTCTGAAAATGTCTAATCATACCAGGGAACAGGCATGAATGAACAGGAGGTTCGCGGGAAACACGCCCGAAGGATTATCGAACTGCTAAAGCGGCTGTTTTATGCTAATAACCACTTTAAGTATTTTCACTACTTAGCTAAAAAGTACCACCGAGACAACCCAACTCCGGAACTTTTGATGGGCAGTGCACTTTAGGAAATTTTAAGGAGTCCTATCTGGGAATGGGTTTCTGCATGCAGGCTTACGCACGTCTCCCGTATTTCCACATGCCATGTTTTGACGCGTGCAGGAAATGATGTTATTTTAAAAGCTTCATCAGTCTCCGAATGGGACAGGGCAAGGTGGAGGTGGGGGGTGGTTGAGGGGGGTGCTCTCACCAAAGCTTCACCGCAGATTCCCGCCGTATAGCACGGTGCTACGCATCACCGTTATCAGCAGCAACAGGAGCGTCAGATTTGATTTAGGGAACATCATGCTCCTGCGAAACTATTTCACAAGCTGTCCCCCGAACCTGCTGCCAAAAAGGATAAAAAAAAAGCAACGTTCTAAATAAACTCTCCCACAGAAGGCAGACTCCTTTTTTCACAACCTAACATTGGCAGCAGTGATGTTCTGGTGGTGATAATTTCTTGCCTTGTGTTTACATGTTGTTTTCACAGGAAGGACTTTCTGTCTTCAGTCGCATCGCTTTACAACTGCAGCCTGGCTTTTCCTCCAGAATGTGCAGAAGAGCCTCCGTTTTTGTCCGGATTAGAATTGAGAGACCTTCTAAAACAAACTCACGTTAATGGAAATTCTACAGGCAAATATATATGTGTGTGTGTGTGTGTATGTATGTATGTATGTGTAATATATATATATATATATATATATATATATATATATATATATATATATATATATATATATATATTACACATATACACAAATGGTTTGTTAGCATAAACCAGCTGTTTTAGCAGGTTTAGCTGTTTAGCAGCTGTTTTAGCAGGTTTAGCTGTTTAGCAGCTGTTTTAGCAGTATATATATTTTTTCCCGAGTCGAATTAAAACTGGTTGTTTAATTTTGTAGTATTTGTTAAGTTTTGTAAAACAAACAAAAACTTACAAAAATTCATATTCTTCGAAACACACTTTTTTTTATAACATTTTTTGTAAAACAAGATAGAAGCAATTACAAAAATTTAAATCTAATTTTGCAAACCCAACATTTATTATTTTTTTTTTTTTTGGTTTAACCAAATAACTTATAAATGACATAAAAATGCAGATTCTTCCAGTATTCTTTATTTTATTTTATTTATTTATTTATTTTAAATAGTCAAAAGCTTAAAAAATGCAGATTCTTTATGTTAAACATTCTTTTTTATATCTGTGTTTTGTAAAACGGACAAAAACATTCATAAAGAATCATAAATATATTTTTACATTCTGCCATCGCTATCTGGTGTGCTTGCAACACCTGTGGGTAGCCTGGGCGTACTGACTACACACGGACCATAAGTGAATGGGGGAAATACACAGCCAGTATGCAGATAGGTGGTGCCAGGAGCCAATGTGGAAAGTTTTACATGAGTTGGTCTCAAATAGGTTGTATTCCACACCCAGACCCACTGTATGTTCCTGACCCAGCCCAGCTGAACAGTTGTGCAATATGTGGGGTGTATGTTGTTTTATGTACGACAGACTTAAAGTATTTGGGTTACAGTATGCAAAGTGTGCTTTAGGTGAACTACTGTAGTAGCACTTTTTAATCCACTTTCCAAAAATGCGTCTTTAACGAGTATTTAAAAAGTATATTAATTTAAATTAAGTTCATTTGATGATTGAACTAAAACTATATTTGATAGTAATTGATATATATATATATATATAGTTATATAGTTTACTAACAGATACTTCAACCAGGGGTGCCAGAACACTCACATGCCACTGTGCAGTTCATGATAATTCAGCTCATGCTTTTCCAGGTCATATGAATTCCACTGGTTATGGGTTATGTGGGTTAAATGCTTTTACAAGTACCTTGGCATCTTGGAGCAACATACCTAAAAAGACCACATCTGTAAACCTTCAACTTTCGAGGGCTGGGACTGATTAAAAAAACAAAAACAAAACTTAAGCTAGCACTCTTAAAGTTCTGTGTCCAGTTGCGTAAAACACTTAAGTGTCAACCTTAAAGGAAGATCTAACCCAAGAGAATTACTTAAGTGTGTTGCATAATCAACATCCCTCAAACGTTTAACTTGGCTAAGAGAAAAAAGTAAAGGGGTGAGGTTCTGCTGTGTGCCATGACGATGACCCATCAATGAAAACTTTTGAGGTCTTAATGACCTCTTGCTTCTTCCAGGACGGGAACTTAACCGGTTTATGTAGCCATCGGCAAAGAGCGACTGCCATTCGGTGAACAGTCCGGCACACAGGACACTTGTGGATGTAGAAAACTCCCAGTTGCAAAAAAAAGTGCAGCACTATGAGGAGCTGTAGCGCTGCAGGTAAAGCATTAATACGCTGTGTAGAGTGATTATCTAGCTTGCTGCGACGGTCAAATCTGTACTCTCTTAATAACTGCAGCTCACTCAGATGGTCTAGATGGTCTTTAAGGACCTTCAAGAACCAAGAGTTAAGGTAAGGTAGGTTGGAAGGGAAATGCCTGCTAAGGAACTTGATGCTGCACTTAATAGTTTTTAAGGGATTACTTCAGGGACATTCCATACTTAAGGTGGCATTTAAGGGTTTATGATGACTTCCCTTAAGAAACACACCTCACTTTAAGGGTAACCTTAAGGGAAGTTTTCACTTAAGGTGTTTTATGCAACCGGGCACTGGACTCTGCGTATCACTCTGCTCTGTGATTCATTACTGGAGGCACGTATATAACCCCCACCGTTGTGTTTTATAGGACAGCGTTAGGTAGTCGTCTATCTGTGTGAAGAGAAACACACTGGCTACTTTTCATCTGGAAGGCTCTCAGTGGCCAGAGGCCACCATATATCACGCCTGTGCTCACCGTGAATAACGGACTCTGCCAAACACGCTCAAGTGGTTTTATCACACTGCAGGCCCCTCTGAGCTTTGCTGAGCAGGGGAAGTCATTTGTAAATGTAAAGGATGATGATGATGGTGGTGATGATGATGTTAGGCTTGCTAAAAGGTCTTTCTCTTACATGAAATGAGAAGGTAGGGAAAGAAAAAGAAGAAGGTACTGAGGTAGCTGAAGCTTTCTAAGGATACACTGACCACTTCACTGACCTCTTGATCAGAGATTAGTGACCAACAACACAATGGAGCTCGCTAAGAGAATTGAACGGTGGCCAGCATACCGGATGAAAGCCTTTTGGAATACCTCAAGAGAGCAGAGTCTGGAGTGGTGGTGCACTGTTCTACTGTGCAGCAGCTCCTGCACTAATATTGTCTTAACGTGATAGTCCTCAGAAGAAACCCTTTCCTGTGCCCACACTGCAACGTTGAAGGTCAGACATTTTCAAAACGAGCGCGATGCATTTTGGAAACCGGTCCTGTGGACCGACGGAGTTGAACGTTCTTGCGCCTGCGATTATTTAGAACAAACAAATAAAAAAAGAAGGCATGAAGGAAAGGAAAGAAGAAGCCCTCTGAGGTCGCTGAAGCTTTCTGAGGATACACTGACCACTTCACTGACCTCTTGGGAGATTAGTGACCAACAGCACAATGGCGCTCGCCAAGAGAATTAAAACGGTGGCCAGAGTGATGGATGAAAGCGTATATAGAGGGGGTTATAAATAAGTACATGGAAAGCTTAGTCTATTGGTTTAAATCTCTACCCCTCTTTGCTGTTTATACGTTGCTCTAGAGAGATTGGATGCTGTTGTGTAATGGGTGTTCTTTGGTCCAGTAGGTGAAGGCCAGAGGTTAAGAGATGTCCCGGTAGGGCCTCGCCGTTACCTCAGGGCCCTGTTGACCATTTGCAAATGCTGAAGGGATCTGGTTCAACAGGTTCAAACATGATGATGGATGAGCTACTCTTCATATAAAGCTCTCCAGCGCATCACTGACCTTTACCAGACGACACCGGTTATTTCAGGTAAGCTTCTGGGTGAGTTCACGATTGGGAGACCGGAGAACCCATCTGGAACCAGAAGCTTCAGGTCATGACAACAGTATGACCCTAACCTGCCTTGTTTCAGCAGTCCAGGTCCAGGCTGGTGGAGGTGTGGGGAAATGTTCTTAGCACACTTTGGGCATGTTTACTCAAACGTGCAATTCAAATGATACCTGATTGGTCTGTTGTTGCTGACCATGTCGCTCCCATGATGACCACAATTAACCTTCTTCTAGTGGCTACTGCCAGCATGACGATGAACCAGGTCACAAAGCACAAGAAATGGTTATTTTACCCCATTTTCTCCACCCATTTGAACCCCCCCACCCCCCAATCACTGGCAGCGCCTCCAACTTTTAACAGTCGCCTGTGCTGACCAGCATCACGCTAGGAGTGATATGCGGCGGAGGAAGTGCCATCAATCAACCTCTGAGAGAGCGAAGGCCATGTTGTGCTCTCTCTGACTCTGGCTGCTGATGGCAAGTATGAATATTTGAATGTGTTTTTGTTTGTTTGTTTGTTTGTTATCTGAAGGACTTTTTGATTGCCACTGTGCATGAAGGGTGCTATACAAATAACCTGGCCTTGCCATGCCTTGCCACTCACCTGGCCTGAATCCAGAAGAACACTTTGGGATGTGATCGCCAGAATTGCGTAACGCAGGCATGTTAGTGTGGACTGGAATCTTGAAGGAGGAATTTGAGGAGTCTTCCAACATCTTGTGAAATCCATGCCAAGACTAATTTGAGAGCAAAAGGGAGATCCTCATTAGTACAGTGTACATTAGTACAAAAAAAAACAACCAACCAAACACACCCCACAATGCTCTGGGCTCAGAACCCACAGACCCATTCATCAAAATCAAGCTTCCAGTTTAACTTCTGATGATATTACAATGTCCGCTTAATGGAGCGAGCGTGAGGCTCACTCGCTAATGCAGCTCAGTATGGGATAATTAATAACGGCGAGGCTAAGCGTATGCTGCTCCCCAGGTCTAGCAGCTACATCAGTCATGATTCCCCTGACTGCGGTGTTTGCAATCTGAGGGCATTTCACTGCTTACTGACCCGGCGGACTGCACTCGGGATTTATTACGAGTGATATTTTCTGTATATTACGATGTTTCATGGCTGCCGTTCATGGCTAAGGGCGGATTTAACTGTGTGAAGCCGAGCCGATAATGAGCTAGCTAGAATGTCAATGTTTTCACGTTTCGCAAAGTGCTGGTATTGAACATACCGAACACAGCAGAGGAACTAACTTTAGCATTTAGGGACTGGATTGAGAGCCGTCTACTGTTTTTTGGGATGGGGGGTGTGCGAATGACCCGAACAATGTAAAGTTGTTAGCATTGCTAGCCCTTCAGTCCTTAAGTGACTGTCCTCTTGTGACCCTCGCCGCTGGACATGGCTTAGTCAAAAAAGGTTGGGGGGGTTAATTTGCCTTTGCAGTTCTTGGTCAAACTGCTCCTTAATGCCATTAGGAAAGAACGAGTGGACACAGCTCAGCTTTTCAAGTGGTGGAGACTTACGGTGTGGTCAATGAGATTTGTGCTGCTTTCTCCACGCCAAAGACCAGGTTACAGGATTTCAGGAGGTCAGAGGCTCAAGCACTTATGACCTCCCAGAAAGAACCAGGCTTAGCGACTCTACATTGGGATCCGTTCAGGTTAGGTAACTAGCAATAGACCCTGAAGTTTAGCTGCATTGTTAAAAAAAAAATAAAGGAGCTAAAACAGGTTCTTTGAGGGATGCCGTAGAAGACCAACCCATGTTTCGGTAGTTGAATTCTTTGTAGAATCAAAAGGATCGTAGAAGAAGATCCTCGTAGAACCTTTTATGTTATGTGAAAAGAACTTTTTACTTTTTTTTTTTTTTTTAAAAGCTTCAAAAAGTTGTAAGGAACCAAAATATTGCTCAAAGATCTTAAAAAAAGGGGTTCTCCTGAGATTCTTTAGTGAAAACAATGTTTTGTAAACAGGTGCAATCAGAACATATTCAGACCCATTTGCTTTTTCCACACTTTATTGGGTTGTGGATTAGATTTTTGAATAGGTTGCCATTTTACCCATCAACCCCTACTTCAACAACCATAATGATTATGTGGTTTTTCACACCTGCATCTTTTTCGTCGCTTAACACAGGAATCGCAGTCCAACGTGGACCAAAGCAACCGTACCAAGACCTCCTTGAGGAGAAGGAGGTGGGTGATGGTCTCAGGTTTGAGTGGCTTCAGGGCAATTCTCTGAATGTCCTCGAGTGGCCCAGCCAAAGTCCTAAAAAGAGCTAACCTCTGAACGAGCATCTGTGGAAAGACCTGAAGATGGCATTGCATTTCCCAGACACTTGCTATTGAAAGCTGATGAGCTTTAGAGTGTCTGCCATTAGGAATGGGATAAACTGCCCAAATCCAGGAGTGAACAACTTCTAAAGACTGATTGTCCATCTGTCCATCTGTCCATCTATCTAGACCCCCAACAACTCAAAGAACCGACTGAGTGTTTCAGCGTTCTTGGCCTGGTCAAACGATGGAGAAGCCGTCCCTTGAGGCAGAGGTTCTCGAACTACTTCTTATAGGGTTGCTCCAGATGGTTTCTCTATATCTGTGGTTGAAGATGGCCTGGAGCGATGATCCACAGCTTTAAATAAGTTTATAAAAAGGGTTCTGTAGGGTTCTGCTGAGTCCATTAAGTCAAAGAACCTGTATTTATGACACTATAGAACCTTTGTCGCTAAGAGTGTAGTGTATGGTATTGTTTAATTTGTGAAGGGAGAGCAGTGAGTTGTACTGGATGAGCTTTATGCTTTGTGTCCAGAGATATTACCACTGAAGGTTTAAAGACCATTCTAATACTATATAAGGGTCCCGTATGCACTCGCTGGGGGGTATGGGTGTGTGTGTGAGCGCGTGAGCATGCTATTACAGAATACCCATTGTAATTCCATTACAGTCTTAGAACAGCTCAGGTAGAGTACGGCTGTCTGTTCATCAAGCCTGAGGCTTCTTCACCCTGATGGCAGCAGTGAATCAGCTGGGTTGGTTCCTCCACCCACACATGCCAGGTTTCTCATTGTTTTCTCTGCTGCTGCTGCTGCTGCTGCTGCGTGTGTGTGTGTGTGTGTGTGTGTGTGTGTGATGCATGAGTGGAGCTGAGGTCACTGTCTAGTTTTAGATACAAATAATCTGTCTTCCTTGATTATTTAATTAGTCTATTAGCTCAAGAAATCTAATAGCGACGCTGCGTTTAAGACCTCATTTGGACGTAATGAGGATAGAGCGGCTCAAAGGCAATAACAGCCTCCGTGATTCACCACATTCAGATTCAATACGAATACAAATACAGACTCTGATCTGGTCCATTCTGATCCATCACTGGCCACAAGCTAATGTTTGCCTCAGTCTGCTGTAAGTGATTCAGTTACTGATGTAAGTGATTCAGTTACTGATGTAAGTGATTCAGTTACTGATGTAAGTGATTCAGTAACTGCTGTAAGTGATTCAGTAACTGCTGTAAGTGATTCAGTCACTGCTATAAATGATTCAGTCATTGCTATAAATGATTCAGTAACTGATGTAAGTGATTCAGGATCTACTACAAATTGTTCAGTGTCTACACTAAATGATGCCGTAACTGCTGTAAATGGTTCTGTATCTACTATAAGTGATGCAGTACCTATGCTAAATGATTAGGATTATCTACTACAAATTGTGCAGTAACTGCAAGAACATGATTCAGTATCTGCTATGAATACTGCAGTAACTGCTATAAATAATTCTGTGGCCAGAATATAAATGGTTCAGTTCTGGTTCAATGATTCTACTCTAAATGATCTAGTATCTACTCGTAATGATTGAATATTTACTCTTAATGATTGAATATCTACTCTTAATGATCAAATATCTTTTCTAAATGATCTAGTATCTACTCTAAATGATCTAGTATCTACTCGTAATGATTGAATATTTACTCTTAATGATTGAATATCTACTCTTAATGATCAAATATCTTTTCTAAATGATCTAGTATCTACTCTAAATGATCTAGTATCTACTCTAAATGATCTAGTATCTACTCTTAATGGTTGAATATCTACTCAAAATTTTCTAGTATCTACTCTAAATGATGTAGTATCTACTCTTAATGATTAAATATCTCCTCTAAATGATCTTGTATCTACTCTTAATGATTAAATATCTCCTCTAAATGATCTCGTATCTACTCTTAATGATTAAATATATACTCTAGATGATCCTGTATCTATTCTTAATGATTAAATATCTCCTCTAAATGATGTAGTATCTACTCTTAATGATTGAATATCTACTCTTAATGATGTAGTATCATCTATAAATGATCCAGTATCTACTCCTAATGATTGAATATCTTCTCTAAATTATGTAGTATCTACTCTTAATGATTGAATATCTACTCCTAATGATTGAATATCTACTCTAAATGATGTAGTATCATCTATAAATGATCCAGTATCTTCTATTAATGATTGAATATCTACTCTAAATGATGTAGTATCATCTATAAATGATCCAGTATCTTATATTAATGATTGAATATCTACTCTAAATGATGTAGTATCATCTATAAATGATCCAGTATCTTCTATTAATGATTGAATATCTACTCTAAATGCTACAGTGAATCGTGTGGTTTGGGGGCGAGGAATGGCAGTAGGGGTCTTTTAGGGTTTGAAGGGTTATACCGGCTGTAGCAGACTCGGACACGGCTCAGTAAACTCCCCACGGCTGCCGCGCTTCATGTAATCTATTAAAGCACACACACACACACACACACACACACACACACACACACACACACACACATTACAAGGCATTGACTGAGCAATTATGGAGAAGTGCTAATCTCCACTCTAAAGAGAGGGAATGAAATAACAGGGAAGCTGAGATGAATGTTGCTCTTTCAGACTGCGTGGCACTTGTAAACAGCTCCTGCTCGGCTGCCGTTTATCTGTCATTATTTGAAGATTACAGTTTCTCCAAATCAAGCCACCGTCTGCGTCTTCCGCTTCAATACAGCTTCTTCAGAGCGAGCGGTTATAAATAGGCTGCTGAAAGTTGAAATGAGCACACGGTCGATTTCCTCAAGCCCCCTTGTTTGTTTGTGGTGTTAAGCGTACCGTGAGTTTGCGTAAGATGCTAAACTGCTATTAAGGATCAAACAACTGCAGAAGACAGTAGATTAGGAGGAAAGTGTGTTTTCGTCTAGTGCTCTTCTTCAGTTTTATGAAGGCAGTGTGTATTAAACTGTTTAGGCTAACACCAATGAAGTGTGTGTGTGTGTGTGGGGGGGTATTCATGTGGTATTTATGAACGTGTTGGTGACTTTAACCCCCATCTGTTGAGTTCTGTACAGATGCAGGCACTGAAATAGAGGATTACAGCTAAATATAGGGGTAGTGTGAGAGAGAGGCAGGGGGCAGGGTGGGGGGTTTGGGGTGCTGTGGCTGAAATACGACTTCTGTCCTCCTACCTCAACACCCTCCGGAGCGGGCTAACACCTGCGGGGTATGTCTTTGGATGTATTTTCACTCAAATTTATGATTTACGTTGACCTGAAAGATGGCTACATGCTCCAGCAGATTCTTCCAAGTCCTGGAGGTTGCAAGGCGGAGCTACCGTGAATCAAACTTGCTGTTTCAGTGCATTCTACAGGTTATCACAGCACATGTACCCAGCTGCCCACGCGATGGAATGGAGAACAGAACTCATCAGACCAGGCGAACATCTTCCATTTCTACAACGTTCAGTTCTACAACTCTTGCATGTCTATTGTAGGTGCTTTTGGCGGTGGACAGGCGTTAGCATAGGCACTCTGATCGGTCTGCAGCTATGCAGCCCCGTGATGTGACCTTCGTCCTGTAACCATCTTTAAAAAAAAGTGCTTTTGGCGGTGGACTGACATTAGCATAGGCACTCTGATCGGTCTGCAGCTATGCAGCCCTGTCATGTGACATTCGTCTTGAAACCATCTAAAACATTGGATCTATTATCAGGCGTTAAGCCAAAGTCCAGATTTCAGTCCAGTCTGGATATGTGGGGGCAGCCATGGTTTAAAAGTTAGGGTGTTTTCACACTTGATGTGTTTTTAAAAAATTAACACAACCCCACATGGGGTGCCGGGAACAGATAGCTTCCACATCCGCAACGGGCCACACCAGAGTCCACTTGCAGCGAAGCCCAGACCACTTTGACTGATTGATCTGATTGGTGCTCTTGGCCTCCCCAGGCAGCTTCACTTCACTTGACCAGACGTACCAAACTCCAATAGAGAAGATGGCCTGGGACAAGAAGGTCGCTGGTTTAATCCCCGGGACTCCCAGCAAAGCTGTTCCAGGTTGGATGGTTTGAATACTGCAGTCCACAAGCATCATCCAACCAACCTGGGCAAAAAATCCTGCCAAGCAGAGACCAAAGCTCGTAGAACAGTCTTACAGTCCAGTCTGACTGACCTACCTTGACCATTCAGCTTCTTGTAGAACACCAGTGGAGAGTCTACATGCATGTGGACCCTTATTCATGGTACCTGGTAAGTGTGCCCCTTCAGGTGAGATACGAACCACTGCCGTGCACAGCTGATGACTCCAAGACTGGCGTAGACTGCGTAATCTCTTGCGGCCTTCGATACCTCAGGGTTTGACCATTTCTAAGAGGGCAGAAACCTAAAATTTATGTCACCGCAGTCCGTTGAAAAACATGTATCTCCATTTGTTTTCGTTTTCTCCATGGTTTGAACCCTGTAGCTGTCCTCCGTGTACACTGTGTAAATATTTCTGCATAATGGACCAATAGAAATGCTCTAAATTGCTTGGAATATCCTCCTATGTTACATTAACTTCCATTCAGACTTCAGAACATTTGTGCCTTCTCTTGTAAAGTCATCATTTTGGAGTGGCTAATGTTAGCGCGCTACTGTAAAATTATTAACGCAGTCGTTGTCTACTTTAAAACTCAAATATCATAACATTTGCTACTGGGACCAGTAAAACCAACATGACTTAATAGCAAGCTAACCTTAGCGACTAATAATAATAATCAGTTCCAACATGATTCGACGTCTTAATAGTAAGTCATCCAGCATCTACAGTATACTTTATGGAAGCTTACTAACCAGTTACCAGTTCCTGTCAGCCATAACGCCATGCTGCCGCCTGGACGGATGGACGATTCCGTCCTAATTAGGCTCCTTAGACGCTGTTGGACCCATCAGCTGGGTTGTCGCGATCCCAGCGACTGGGTTACCTAGAATATATAAACTCTACCCAGCACTGTGGAAATAACCCAGACAACCAGCCAACTACTTTAGATGTTTTCATGAGACTCAAAAGTTCGTCCTCAACCTGACGTTACGGCCTCTACGTTACCCCCCCCCCCCCCATATGTTATCCGTTAAAGTCTGACGCTCCCACAATTACAGGACAGCCAAACTGATGAAGCAGCCTTTGCTGTATATAGGTTTGCTACATAGCCGATGGCTCGCATGCTTGCCTGAATTTAGATCGGAAAAGGGGGCACAGGAATGACAATGATGTGGCCCCCGAACATGAAGTCGTCACTGGCGACGAATGTCATCAGGGGAGTTATTAATATCATTAGTGTGGGAGGGGGGGCGGGAGGTGGAAGGGGATTAGCCCCTGTTTTCTTTCTCCTTGCTGCTCTTTCTGGCTTCCAGTGCTTGAACACGGCCAGTGCTGAGCATTACATGGCTAATCTGACCCCTCTGAATAAGTCGGTTCACATTGTGCCTTCTGTCTGAGCACAGTGCGAGAAACAAACGACCCTAGACCCGGTGGGCAAAGCCTGGGTTAAATTTCTTAGATTTCGTGGTTCATGGAAGTCCTTTATGCTGAGTAACGAGGCCGCTGAAGGCTGTAATGAGTGTGCGGCGTTCATTACTGATAAAAGGGAAGCATTTTTCCTCGGAAGTGCGCTCTCACCTTCCACGCAACAAGCTATTCCAGGAGAGCTAATGCATGCTAATGAGTTCCTGCATAATCACGCCGCAGAGTTCTCCTAGATCCGCCATATGGGCGAGTGGGCGGGCCCGAATGCACGCGCCTTCAGCCTCTCTCATGATCACAGACAGGTTCCCCCCCATGTCGCTGAGTCAGGGCGGAAAAGCGAGGCAACCCCAAAGCCCTGGGGTGCCCACCCCTGCTAAGTAATGTCAGTTTCCATGAGTTTACCACAGTTTACCACAAGGAAGTTGCACCCAGACTGCTGCAAAAAGCCAGAAATACAAGTGATGAACCCAGGCAAGTTTCAAAGCTGTGGTGAAGCTGCGATTCTCTAATACAGTATGAACCCATCACAGTGCGACCGGGGTACAAGCAGGGCATCAGTGACGCCTCAACCCAGTTTCTGGGTTGTAATGCATGGAAATGACTCTAACGCTGGAGCAGAAGAGCATTCAGCAGAAGTGCTTCTCTGTCCACTCAGAAAATATCCCCTAGCTAGTGCGAATAGGCTAGCAAGGGGGGACCTCCAAGCGTACCTCTAAGTATGGACACTTGGTACTCAACAGCTACATACACCATATACATACTCCAAAGCTAGAGATGTCTAGATCAAGGTTTTTGACCCCCTGATCCAATCCAAGTCTCTTAATGCTGACTGTCGGCCTAAATGGATCCGATCCGATCCGATTTTTGTGTTTTTCTAAATAGCACAGCCCAATAATTTAAGTAAGATGTGCTAATCCACAACAGTGACCCCCAGTAAAATCACTATTTTAGTGAGCAGTTTCTAGAATCAGACATAATCAGACATTCAGCTGATCTACTTTGTTTGGTAGCAACTTTTTAAACCACTGTCCAGTCGTTTGATTAGCTGTTTTCCAAAGCCTAGGCTGCAGACAAAGGTCCCGTCCTCTTGCAGTTGTGGCCCGAAACTTGTGTGCCTTTTCATTTCAATGCTCTGGAGACTTTAACTCCCCCCTTTCAGAGAACTGTGGGTAACCAAGGGCCAGTTGCGTCCTCAAAATCACGTAGGCTGCATTTCTGGCCTGTATACAAAGTGTCCTTCACTTTGGAAAAGCCTTCTATGATGTAGCGGCAGCCTAGGCTAATGATGATGATGATGATGGTGAAGCGATATATCATACAGCCCTTGGTTAATGGAGCCTTTTACACCTCTGTAAACAAAGCTCCCGCACATGCCCAGCTGTGTTGTCTTTACTGACCTCAGTGCAGTCTGCCATGACTCGACAGCCAGACAGCAACAAATTGCCTTGCCAAGCTACTTAGCCTGGCACGTTCCCAGAGATTATATGTGCACGTCAGGTGAACTCATACCGCGCCAACTTATTGGAGCTTATCAGAGCTGCGGGAGACGAGTCAGCAGAGACGGGTCAGTTTCAGTCAGGCCGCTGCTGGACAGCTGTCGGCAAACTTTTAGCAGCTGCGAGTGGTGTGGAGCATGTCAGCCGTCCGGGGCGGTCATGAGTCTGTAGTGGAGAAATGGCACTGGTTCAGGCACTGGTACTGGAATGTGAAGTTCAGTGGAAGTTCATGAGGGTGGCCTTCTTGTCCTGCGCCCTAATAGGAGTAGTTCAGTCAAAGTGCTAATGTTGCCAACAGGCTACTAAATTGTACTCCCAGTGTCCGTGTTAACATGTTAGGTCAACCAGAGTGACCATACGTCCTCTTTTTCCAGAACATGTCCTCTTTTTGAGAGATTTCTAAGTTGCCTGATTGAAGTCCAGCCTTCTCGTCGGTCTGGATGTACCTGCATCTACATGCAACCGTTGGTCAAACTGCTTCCCAGGGATTGGGTTTGTAAATGCATTTTCACTGGGACCCTGTGCCGCCCTATTGTTACAGCCCACCTTAATCTCGCATGGGTTCCATCTAAGCCTCATATGCAGTGTCCTTGCCAAATGGGACCTATGTTTAACCTCTCCTGGTCCCTTCACTGGCCCTTGTGGACATTCATATGTGGGAGCAACATGGAGGACAAAACTGTTGTCTGGTTCCGAGCTAAGCTACCCATACAGGCCCCAAATGGACATGTTAGCTGGGCTGGGACTGGGCATAGTGATGGGCAATTAGGCTTGTGTGCAGCTGGAAACCCTTTTCTTTTCATGAAGCTCCTGACATTCAGTCCTTGCTTTAGCTTGCTCTATGAGTTTGCGTAGTCTACTGACTACTTGGTGGCCTAGCTGTTGTTGCACATAGGTGCTTCCTCTATTTCACAGTAATGGCACTTACGGTTGACTGGGGCAGATCTAGCAGTGCTGTTATTTCACAGACTTGTAGTTAAGGTAGCATCCTGTCCTTGAGTCCCTGACCTCTTCAGTGCATCCCATTGTTCTGCTAGTTTATGGAGATTGCATGACTAGTCGTGTTCCAAAGCCAAGGCTGCTGGTAGGACTGTCCCATGAAAACTCCTCCTTAGTAGCCTACTGGTCACACAAATGGTACAAGGTCTAAAGAGGCTACTTGATGAACTCTTGCTATGGCGTCGCAAAACTTATGACGTTGTATGTGGGCAGAGAACTGTGGGTACCCGAGGGCCGGGCAGGGTACATCAGTTGCGCCCTCAAAATCACTCCAGATGTCGGCTGTATTTCTGGGCCTGTTTGAGTAGTCTACTGACTGCTGAGCTGTTGTTGCGCATAGGTGCTTCCTCCATTTCACAATAATGGCACTTACGGTTGACTGGGGCAGATCTAGCAGGGCAGAAATGTCTTGTAGTCACGGATCTCTTCAGTGCAGCCTATTCTTTGTGCTAGTCTGAAGATCACATGATTAGCTGTGTTCCAAAGCCTAGGCTGCTGTCCTCGGTAGGACTGTCCCATGGAGACTCCTTCTTAGTAGGCTATTGGTCACACAAATGGAACCTAAACAGGCGTGTTTATTGATTGTATATACTTGTCATCAATGGGTGTGGCTAAAATACCTGAACTCAGCGATTAGGAGGGGTGTCCACATGCTTTTGACCATTTACTCCCTGTTCTAGTGTTGGAGCTTGTAGTGGCATTTCATTGCAGTGAAGAACTTCTGAAATTGCCTCGGATGGCACTGTGGAACCCAGAATAATTAGCTAGTACGTTTGGGCAGGAAATATGATGGTTTCAATATGGTATGGTATATTACTGTGTTCTATTGTGTATTCTGCGTTCTATTCTAATGTATTTCTGTGCATATTTTACAGGGGTTTTTTTATATGTTGTTGGGACAGGGTACGGGACAGGGTACAGAACAGCGTGTGTCGGAGCAGCTCTCCTGCCTGTTTCACATGCTGATTATATCATAACCCACTAGACTAAATCCTAACTTTATAATCCCTCACTCCCCTCTTACACAACAGCCATTGTTAGATATATTTATTTATATTGGAGGTCAGGAGAAACAGCCACGGGTAGGGTTTTGGTCTTGTGGTGGACTGATGTGGCCAAACAGCGACATCTGATGGTCATGCAGGGAAGTGTTGTGTTTTGATAGGACTGCTAGGAAGCAGAAGTCCTGTTGAGCTTGTGCAGAACATAGAACAGAAGGTTCTATCCAGGGTCATTCCTGAATAATCTGATCTTTAAAAGTGATTACAGAAAAGGAACACCATGAAAAAGCTGGGCTTGAGCTCTCTGAGAACTTTAAGCAAGGTCTCAAAGCCTGATTAGCTTGTTAGCGCTAAGGCTTTATTTACACATATAGAAAAAGCTCTAGAAACACTCTCAGACCTCGTCCCAACAATCAGCAGCCATGGTGGGCTCCTCAAAGCAGCTGCCTAGTACCCTGACCATTAAGCTAACTGATGCCCTCAAAGAAGTGGAAGGCGAGCTTATTCGGGCTAAGGCAAAGCATGTCGGGGAGCTAACTCCTCAGTTATTGGAATTAAGAAAATGGCAGTTAACAAGTCAAGTACCTGGGTGCCCAGCTCTGATGCATCGGCTAGTGAAAGCCTGTATTGTCCAGCATCACACTAAAGTGATGTTGGGAGAGAGAGAGAGCGCCATCTACCCATGTGGAGAGGACAAGGCCAATTGTGCTCTTTCCGGCTCCGGCTGCTGATGGCAGGCAGCATGAACCCTAACCCTAACCTTCCCAGTTAGACAACCCCCCCCACCCCCCCCCCAAAAAAAAAAAACAACAACAAAAAAACAATAACTATATGGAAACGTGAAGTAACTTTACCAATCAAAAAAAATAATACATTTTAAATAATAAATACAGTACAATGACATAAAAAACATTCATTGAACTGATACATAATAATATTTAATGAACGTGTCATAAAATGTTTTTCAGACTTAAGAATTAGAGCATTTATTTAAACACTGAACTGAATATTTCCTGAATTTGCGCTGATGATAAAGTTATTATTATTATTTTAATTGCATTACTTCAAATAATTGCATGTTCAAATAATTCTGGGAAAAAAATAATAAACGTTAAAGAAAAAACACCAAAAAAAAAAAAAAAACGTCCTGAAAACGTTGCAGATTGGACGTTCTAAGAATGAAAAATCTTACCAGTTTATATTTTAACATTTTCAGTTTTGGTTTTAGAAACATTAAAACTCCTCAAACGTCTGCTTCCGTTCACCACCTCTGTTAAGAATTTACCCAGCCTAGCAGAGAACGTTAAAGAGACGTTTAGCAGTGTTTTTAAAAGGTCCCGGGAAGGTTATCCTGTCTAGTCACGTTCTAAGAAACCCAAATCATGATGTTCTGAATGTTCTACCAACCAGAACTTTGTGTCTGGATACTGTCTGTAAGTCTCTACATTTTACACCAATCCGCTCTCAGATGGCATCATCACTGGGACTTGACCCAACAATGTTTTTTTAATTAAATGATTCCGCCTTAACATTCGCTCCTGGCTCATTAACTCAACCTGCTGGCAGCGCCATGTGCAAACGCGTCAAGACAAATGCGTGTCGTTTGGGGAACCTTCCCTAACCCCGTCTCCAGAGGCGGTAAACACGTTACGGCGCGTACGAAGCTTTCAGAGGTTTTAATAGCAAGCGCTGAACTTGTGCCCTTCGCCATGATTTCCTGCTCTGTGGTTTCAGCAGAGGAACGCCAGCGAGGGTGAACTCGGGTCGTCTGGGCCATCAGCTAATAGTCCCCACTCTCATTTGTACTAATATCCGCCGATGTTTACTTACGTAATCTTTGTGAATGAGCAAGCAGAACCGATGCAGCAGGGCAGTGCTCTTCACGGTGAATGGTTCTCGGCAGTGTGGTTCTATGGAATACCTGTGATTGGGGTTGAACCTTCACACCCTGTTGGATAGTAGTGTTGGTGGTGGCCCGTTGTCGCATGAGGGTATCAGGCAGGGTTTGTGGTTCTTCAGTAAAGGTGGTGATTGTCAAGACGGAACCATGGACTTGCAGAACCTTTGAATGCTTAAGTGCTTAAATGGTTCTTCATGTACAATGAAAGCCATTAGTAGATGGGCGTTAAACCCCTAATACCCTGTAACTGAAGTGTGTAAGCGCACACTGCAGTTCCTTACTACGTGTACTGTGTTAACGTCAGTTTTGTAGGCCCTAGAATAGAACCCAGTGGGACGCCACTGGATATGCTATAGCAAAACGGGTACCAAATAACTCACAGTAGTTTCTGCATCATGATTAATAACTGAATAATAAACCTAGGGTTCAGGGGCCTTTTAAAATATGGTTCTTAGCAAAGTGCAATATAGGTTTTCTATCTAAAACAAAGGGCTCTTTGAAGCCCTTACCTTCACCTAAAGAACCTCAATTTCTTAAACTTTCCAGTTTTAAAGAATTTCCAGTCCCAGTGATCGTTTTGTTCCTTCTAGATCTTCTATACCCTTGCTGGTACAGGAGTAGTCAATAGGATGACTAGTCGAAGCTTTTTTTCTTTTCTTTTTTTTGGTGGGACATATAATGAAAGAACAGCCTCGTCGTCCAGGTCCTGTCTGATGTTCCACAATCCACCCTGTACTTCTGCATCGGCAATTCCAGCAACACCTGGATTCGAGCTTTCCTGAGGGACTGACTGTCTGTGTCGTCTAAGGTGGGGGAAAAAGTTACTCACGAGTTCAGCTCTCAAGTTTAATTAAACAGCCACCTTTGTCCTCCTTCAGTAGCGCTATTGTTCCGCCCTGTTGGTAGACGGCTTGCTCATAAAGTGGTGGTTCAGAAAACGGGGAAATACCCCTCGAGACACACAAGTCATTAGCGAGTAGAAAGCCTAATGTGCTGTGAACTGCCTACTCAAAACCACTGGTTTTGAACCTCCATGTCTGGGTGTCTGGTGATTGAGCTGTAAAGCTCGTGTCTGGTTCTTGCAGTGTTCTCCTGAGTGGTTAAAAAGTTAAAAACCCTTATTTTAGACAATAAAAAGCCTGATCATGCCAGTATCTAATAATCAAGTGATACTGTTCTTTAATACAGTAATAATGCTGTATAATAATTTGCCATTTTCCAGAGCATCCAACTATTTATTTTGGGTATTTTACATAATTTAGGGCCAGTTTCCGAGATTAATTCCGACTTTTTTTCATTTCAATGGGAAAATGCCATTTAATTTCCATTAAAATGCTGTGTAATGCAGGCGAGGCTTAATCTAGGCTTTATTCTGGGTAGCTGATCCACAGTGTATTACACAATAGCATATTGTGCACAGCCCTTACATGAGGAAATAATGCTGGTTTATTGCAAGCTTTAAAAGAAATAGTTGGGAGCAGTAGCAAAGCAATTCAATTCAAGTAACCCCCAAAACAGAGTGTGACTGACTAAAACAACTACCAGGATGGTAGAAAAATAGGAGGGTTTAGCCTGTTTAATAGCCCCTAAAAGGTCTGAGGTAAGTAAAAGTCTTATCATGGTACTTGATAGATTTATCATGTTATAATATATCATTTAAAATCTATAATACTTATTTGAATTAATGTTATACCATGACATTACTTATTATACATATTACAGGCATAATACAAACTGTACATAATACAGTTAATATAACAAAATAATTATATATGGGAAGAAATCTATAATTTAATAATATAAAATATTAGATTTATATATTTTAGAAAAAATAGAGTATTTTAGAAAAATATAAAATGTAAAATATATACTATATTTAAAATGATAGGGACTTAATAGTAAGTCAATAGTAGTAAATTAATTAATAGTAAATTAATTTATTAAACTCATTAAAAATATGTAAAAAAAAAAATATATATAAAAAATATATATAAAAAAAAAAAAAAAAATATATATATATATATATATATATATATATATATATATATATATATATATATATATAATAAAACATGGATTATGTCCAGGTGTGGATCTGTGCGCAGGTGGGTCTGATATGATTTCTATAATAATTATATTAAAATGTATATAATATGAATACAATGATTTTATCAATTAATTAATTAATACATATAAAACAAGTTGCGTTTGTGTGTGTGTGTGTGTATATATAATATATATATATATATATAATGTAAGCATTATAATTTTACTAGAGTATCAAATATGAACTGACATATGACACACATATATGATAATACATATGACCTAATTTGATAATATATTTGATTAAATCTAGATTTTTCTTTGAAGTAAAAATATATGCAATATTTAAAACTATATTTAAAACTAACTTAAAATAAGGTTCTTTTTCATTTTATATAATCTAAATTATTCATTGTTTACACTTTTACTTAAGTGACAAGGTATGATAGTCTTATCAAGCAGAAATGTAACAGAATGTTCTTGTGCTGATTGTGGTGTGAGGGATTTGTGCCCAGGTGTGGATCCGTGCCCAGGTGGGTCTGATATGATTGGTCCAGCATCAGATTCGTAGTAACCTGCTGTCTAATCTAATCTCTACTGTCGTGCTTCCTCTGAGAGTTGTGATGGTGAAAATGCTTACCGTCCCTCTGACCTATTATGTAGATATGTGTTTTTACCCTTTTTCCATGCACTGGCCACACATTCTTGTATAAATATATATAGTTATATAAAAATATATACATATACAAAAAATTTAATACATAAATAACTAAAGTATGGGTAATAATTTAATTATAAGCATTATAATTACAACTGTTCTAAGTATCAAAGTATGTTGTCATATTGTCCGTTCATATACATATATGAATAATTAGTGAAATATGTCAATTAAAATTATAATTTAAAACCTTTACTTGAATATTTGGATACTAGCTTTAAAGGATAGGTTCCGCTTCGCTTCAAAGCTCACTCAAGCCATATGAAAGTGCTGCATATGAGGGGAAATAAAAACACTGAGGCATTATTTAGTTATTATGATTATTATTATAACCTTTGTTATGGTTTGCTCCTTTTACAATTTTATTTTATTTTCAAGTTCTTTAAATTCATTCCAGTCAAAGGTAAACATGATTTTAAACATTTCCAACACTAATAAATGCTTTTGTTGTTTGTTCCAAACAGCACAGTCTCTCTCTCTCTCTCTCTCTCACACACACACACACACACACACACACATACATACACACATGCATGGGCAAAACGTTGGTAAACAAGCATCACACATCCCCACGCACACTGGTAGACACATACATAAATCGATCTCACCCACACACACACATACACACATACACACATACACACACCCACACAGGTCAGATTCAAAGGTCATTTATAAAGACGCATGACACCTTTCAGTCTGAACATACAAACATTCTCACACACACACACACACACACACACTCGTGTCTAAGTTTTTAAGTGCAACAGTTGAAGAGTGATACTTTTCCACCCTCTGCTCGAGTCACTCTTCGGAAATTTGCTTAAAAAAAAAAAAACTCAAAACAAAAAAACAGACCAACGAAGAAAAACAACCAAACAAGAGAAACGAGAGAAAAAAGCCCCACAAGCCCCAAACCGTACATAGACCCCTGGACAACTCCACCCCCCCCCGAAACCCCTTAAAATATACAGCGAATAAATCAACGAACACTTCGAGTCAGTAGAAATGCTTCCATTCAAGTCCTCAGCGCTCCACCCATCGTTCCAAATAGTCCACAGTCGCGTGAAGCTACGCTGAACGCAGCATGTACGGAGTTTGCGTCCAATCCGGAGTCTAATCTAATCCACCTCACGCATTCCTTATATACTGTGAGTCTGTGTAAGAAAACCTCGACTGATTGCCTGTTCTGTCCAGGTTTCGTAGTTAGCTTGAAGCGCTAAGAGCTCAGCCCGCCCCCCTCTCCCGATCCCAGAACTGACCGCAGGATGTTGTAAGGTGCTAGTCGTGACGCGAAAAAAGAGAAGGTACACCGTCCGTCAAGCGTTTGGAAGACACCTTGCCTTCTTTAGACGCTTCGAAATGTTAGGATGTCCAGTGGTTTAACTGTGTAGCAACGATTGGTCCAGATTCATCCAGAACTGATCGAATAAACATCGGATTTTCATGCTAAAGCATCGTTAGCTAGCAAATCTGTCTTCTACGCCACTAGCTGTACGTGCAGACATGGCTGCCAAGCTACTCTAATGGGTTCTCTGCCAACCTTTTCACTGCAATACCTGCCATACCTACTGACGCCATGGCAAAAACTGCACTACGTGCCTCAGGGGATGCCAACATGAGGAACTGAATGGGTATATGAAGAGGGCGGTGGAGTTAAGCCCTTAGCTCAAGGGTCCTGTTTAGACTCTAGTGAACACGAGTGGATGACCTAGTAATGGATGCTCCTTGGGAAGGGCAGGGCCATTTGGATGTCTACACGTCTAAAGGGGCAGTGCTGGGTTATTGGTCACGGGGGTTGTGGCGGCCACTGTTGGGCCCTTGAGCAAGGCCAAGGCAAGCCTTTTAAGGACGGTGGCCTTTCTACGTTCGGACACTACGTAAAACTGAGGGATAAACGTCCTTCCAGAACAATGCCAATGCAATGGACAGTACCGGTCCAAATCTTGTCTTTGCTTCCAAATGTTAGGGTGACCATAAAGTGGACACTGGGTACACACCGATATCTACTGTAGTTAGGATGTTGTGGCTGGCTACAGCTACAGAATGTGAATGTACATTAATACACACACATCTGCTCATTTAGCAAAACCAATAAATAGCCTCAATAGCCTATATGCCCCAATCATCTCCCTTCAGTTCAACATTCAACCTACTTGAACCCCCTCCCAGCGACGGCATCCTAACTACGAGGAAAACCTGCGTCCTTCTAAGTTGCGTATTTTTTGACAACCAAAATATGGTCAACCCACCCTTTCGGATCAGATGTTTTTAGGATGTTGGGTCAGCACACATTCACCCAGGTGTGTCCAGACTTTTGACTGGTATTGTCCATGAAGGACTCATTGCGTTGGCATTGTTCTGGAAGGACGTTCATGAGCTATTGCTTCAGTTTTACAAAGTGTCAGAACGTTTGACTGGTACTCAACGTTGCCACAGTCTTTGGAGGGCTTGCCTTGGCCTTGCTCAAAGGCCCAACAGTTTCTTCGTGCCTTATATGATGATCTGATGCAAAGCAACACAGAAAACCTGCTAGTTTGTTAAAAACATGCTGAAAAGCAAGGTGTTCCAATCGTTTTGATGGACAGTGTCTGTGGTTTCCACTGAATGACCACAATTTCAGCATAATTCAGTCTTTGAGATGTAAACACAGTCATTCAGAGCTACAAGAAATGCTAGTGCAGTGTACATCGAGAAACCTACCCCCTCTCGTTTCTTTACAGTGGTGGTGAATGCAACCAGGAGTCCTCTGTAAAAATTGACAACCTCTTAAATGTAAAGGTACTGCCTATAACCCACCCTTTTGTAACTAGCAATGCTCCCGACACTAGGAGGATAAGAACTTTACAGATGTTTCCTATAATACATGTAAAGTCGATCACTGCCTCTTCTCGAACTGCCATCAATGCATATTCAGGCAGCCAACACACTCTGAGGAAAGCGCCAGGTCCCCAGCTAACAGACGCCTGTTCTGGCCCACACTGGCCAACACTGGCATGGCTTGGGATTCGAACTCATGATCCTCAGGCTGTAACCAATGACCCAACCCACTCATTAATACTAACGTGCAATCAGCCACCAACCTTTTTTAAACGATGCACCCGGGCGACCAATGCGTTCTGAGGAAAGCACCGGGTACCCAGCTCTAATGCGTCGGCTAGCAAACGCCCATGCCAGGCAGCATCACACCGAAGTGATGTGGGGAAAGACAGAGTGAGAGAGAGCGCCATCTACCCAGCTGGAGACAGCAAGGCCAATTGTGCTCTCTCCGGCTCCGGCTGCTGATGGCAAGCAGCATGACCCAGGATTCAGACCAGCGATTCTCGGGTCATGTGATTTGAGTGATCTGCTAAACGTCTCTTATTTCATTGGCAGATGATTTTTGCCTAATTCAAGACATAACAGATAATTTAGCTGAGTTTGAAACAATTGAAATAAGCAAAGTGATCTGCCAGTAAAATGAGAAACTCAGTAGATAAAATTACATGAAATATGTTGGAAGTAAGTGAAATAATTATAATAATAATTATTATGTACAAATTTTAATTTAAACTATTTATTTATTTGCTTGCTAAAATAAAATGTTTTGCCGTGCTGATATATCCATTAAAAAAAATTATATACAGTGTTAATGATGGTAAAATAGCCCCAAATATATTTTCATTGGGGACTATTTATCCTAGGATTTGGTCAAATTAAGACCACCTCAGTTGTAACTATTTTAAGACGGTGTCTCAGGCTTCGGCAGTGTGTTCATACCCATTTCAAGTATCAGTTTCATCTGATGTAGCTTTTGAAGGCCTTCATTTGCTTAGAGATCTGGTTCCTTTCACCACCGCTGTGCACAATTCTGACTCGGCAGGTTTCTCAACGGCAGAGCATATCACTCCAAACCACTCCTAAAGACTCTGTTTACATCCATTTAATTATGCAGGAACTGCAGGAAAGCATCAGTGGAATTCCACTTTAATAGAACGCTGTGAACATACAGTACACGCTCCAGAAAGACCACGACGAGTCCCAACGCCAAAGCACTTATTTGCATGTATTCTAGCAAAAGTGTAGGTTTAACGCTTATCAGTCTGTTTGGAGACGTAGTTTATTGTCTTATTCTTGAAGTCCTTGTCAGTTGAGTGCTGCTAGCCATGTGCCACTGGGGGGGTCCGCTTAGCTTTTGTTCCTCAAGTGGCCAGACCAGCCAGAATCCACTGGGCATCCCGGAATTGCTCCTGTTTCTCCAGGTGTCCACCAGAGTCCGTGCACGTCAGTCCATCCTCATGTTGAAGTCTACCAAGACAAAGCCTCGATGTAGAGGAAAGCAGTCCAGTAGAGAAAAGGCAATGACTCCAGCTGGCAATGGCCACCTTCTACAAGCCCAAGTTCAGCTCTAAGCACACACACACACACACACACATTCATACACTTCGCAGAAACCCATGGTTGTATTCAAGAAGCTTTTTAAAAATGTCATTCTCTCATTAAGAACAGTATTGCTACAGTATTTATCTTGATAAACAAGCAAACTGACTAGAAACCGAGCGCTGGCTGAGAGCACCGCTATGTTCCATGAACAGGGCTGCGACTAACGAGTGTTTCTTTGATTAATCCTATCAAATATTACTTGATTAATCAAATAATTCAACCGACGAAACCTCTCACCTTTCTACCACCATCGTTGTCTTTTAAAGAGAAGCCGAACTGTAGCGATTTGTCGCCCTCTATGCTTCCTGCAGTGAGTTGCAATCTGTCACAATAATTGCGCATAGCGTATAAAGATAAGGGAGCATCATAGGGTGCGTAAAACACATATTTAGGCCAGATTCATGAAACACATTTGTCATGTATTGTGGGTGTGGTCAGACGTTTACATACACTCGTCATAAACAGAAATATCATGGTTTCATTGAACAGAATTTTTTTTCTTGGGCAGAATGAATGACGATGTACTTATTTTTAATAGAAAACAAAACACAACTGAAAATGTTAAGCATGGTGGTGGTAGTGTCATGCTCTGGGGCTGTTTTGCTGGTACACTGCACTGAATAATGAAAAAGAATTCTTAGTCAGTACAGGCTTGA